>NC_091748.1:76360669-76458169 GCF_043380555.1 Nothobranchius furzeri
TAGGTTCTCATCGTCCTCTTCCTGTTTTGTGGATGCAGAGGTCATTTGAGGTCAGCTTGGGAAACACCTTGATATGCAGGAATGAATGTTTTCCACACTGAACCAAGAAGTGATGCAGCTGCGAGCAGGGAACACCACCTTTGCGTTGACGATCTCTATGTGGACCAGGAGTGAAGCCAACTCCAGCTCTTCGTTGTAGCTGTTCTTCAGAGGAACGCTCCTGTAGCCTGGAGGCAGGAAACAAACAGATTCGGATCACACAGGAATGAAATCCTGAGGTTTGTTTGGTGGCCTGCCTCACCTGTCCGCAGCAGACGGACCGGGTACGTGGCATGCGCCAGGAAGTTGGGGTCACTGAACATGTCCTCCTCAAAGACGGTGAAGCGCAGGAAGGAGAAGGTGGGGTTGTGGATGTCGAAGACAAACTGCTTCTGCACCCACACGGGATTCAGACCGTTATCAGCTGGGAGGGTCGAGAGGGAGGGGGGGGGGGGGTTAACGTGACGCCGAAGCACAGAACCAGCCGACGCCAGAGCAGCTGTCTCACCTACAACATCCGTCTTGCACTTGCAGTTATCGTAGTCGGTTCCACAGATCTCCACCTCTACGAACGGACAAACAATGCTCCGCCCATTTTTGGGGAGGTGACGAGCTCCCAACACCTGGTTCAATCAGAAAACAGGATATTAAATGGCGAACCTTTTGATGACCAAACTGGCTTCTGAGTGGCTGAGTGATGAAGGCTGACCTGCAGCTGGATGGTGATTGGCTCAACGAGCAGCGTGTTCTTATCAAAAGGGTCAAAGAGGTCTTCTCTCATGATGTCGGGCTGGAGAACGTAGCCGCTGCCGCCTCCGAGCATGAACAAGGCCTGGTTCAGCTGCATGGGTTTATCTGCAGATGGATGATATTCATTTCTATCGGAGACGAATCAGCAAAAACATTTGTATTTTTGAGGAAAAACAAAAAAAGACGCCGACCTGGAGTTTGGAAATTGAGTGCGACCAGCTGGGAGCCGCAGAGCCACATGGGCAGCGGGTCATAATTGGACGAGTCCAGTCTCTGTCCTTTGGGGTAAACTCTGGACAGCTGCCGGCGGTTGTACTGCAGGAAGCGCTTCCCTCGAGCGTGAGTCGCAAGCTTCTCTGCTTTTGTCTCCGGGAAGGACGACATGTCACGGTAACAGGCGCGCTCCGTCCCGATCTCTGCAAACGACAGACAACCCAGGAAACCAAATGTTCAGAAACATGAAAAAACTTTGAGAAAGAAATGTGATCCTCACTGTCTTCGCTGAAGGGGACCGGCCTGCAGTAAACCACGAGATCCGAGAGCTCCACAGCGATCTTCTTCCTCCTCTCCATCTGTTTCTCCTCCTGCATCTGTTACCATAACGATCAGACAGCCACACCGCTGCTTAATGAACATCCTCCCACACTCAGTGGGCCAATAATCTTTAAACAGGTATGCATTAAAGAGTAAAGTTGCAATCCTGCAGTCTATAATATGGCGTTACTTATGTGTGTAGTCTCCAGAAATGGTCAGTTTTCCACCTACAGTCTGACCTCTTCAGTATCTGGTCATTTGGAGACATAAGTCTTAACTGGAGCCTTTAATCTGCAAGAAAGATACTGTTGTTTGCCCAAGCTCCCTCGCAAGCTCCCTCTAATCTAAGACTGGGTTTAGAATAAGACGGATGAACAATAAGAGTAACTAATCATATAGTGAAATGGACGAAATGTTTTGATTAATCTGTGCTTAAATTACTGAAGTTGAAATGAATATTATTATTACATTGAAAGATTAATAAGGATGAAATATAGTAGATGACCCGTATATTTAATCAGCGCACTGACTGGACAAGACACACTCACCATATCTCCATGACGCAAGTTAAAATTAACGTCACTGCACTTAGATATTTTCTTATCCACAAAGGCAGCATCTTCATATCTGAGGGAGGCGTGTATCTGAGTTTGTTGGCAAAACCCATTTACAGGGCAAGTTCTGATTTATCAGTAAACCGAAATGTGGCCGTTATTACAACAGTGTCACTTCCTGAGTGAGTCAGTTGAGCCCAACTCTGAATGGCCATCGGAAGAAGCCTCTTCTCACGTCGCATCTTTGACAAGCTGTCAAAACCTGCTGCACGCTACAGCTGATACCGCAAACGGTTCCTTCAGAATGAAGCTGAACCAGCTCCGACTCCTTAAGAGTCCTTCCGTAGACGCAAAACAAGTCCACCTGTTGGTCGTGACCTGGAGACGACTCTGGACTGACCTGGTCGTACTGCGGTTTCTCTACGGACTTCGGTACCATGGGGTCCACGAACTCGGCAACATCTCGGATTCAAAAAAGAGTCTGAGATAAGGGTACGTAGACTTGACAGACTGCGTCTGATGTGGTTTTATAAACCATCACTTATAGTTTACAGCAAACCAAATTCAGTCCCACTCAGAAGTCAGTTTATCCAGATACGAGGGTTCTGATAACATTACATTCACATCATCACACCTCACATTCCTTCCACTTAGATTCATCCATCACCTAAAGTGTTCCTAGTTGTCATGTTTTTAATGGTTTAGAAAATAAATGTCTCACCTTTTATAAACTTGACTCTCTGAATTAATACGAAGTGTGTTACGATCCTTGAATAAACAAGAAACTCTAATTCTTCTGGTTAAACATTCAAAGACCAATCAGACTGGATTTCCATATTTATATAGAAATTCACATCTTATTGGTCCAATGTAGTGTAGTATACTGAGCTTAAAAAAACACCCAAATTACATACGTATGCTAACCCTCCATATTTGATAAAAAGTGTTTCTTGAAAGGCAACCTCAAAGCTCTAGCAGGTGTGTGCAGCGTGGTACAGACCCGGGCGTCAGCGTTCTGCGTGGCCTCTCGAATTCTGCTGACCCAATCGTTCAGATCCTCCAAGCTGTCGGCCGCCACGTCCAGAGTCTGGGCCGGGTGAGAGGACGTGTGCTGAGAGTGGATGGTGAACACGAACAGCCGAGAGTTCTTCCCATCTTTGTGCACCACTGCAGGGAGGAATCACAGGAGATGGAGGGCAAAATTGAATTATTTTTTAAACGAAGACGCTGAAATAAACGATCCAAAGAAAGTCGTCAATGAATTGAATAAATTCTTTACTAATGTGGGACCAAGCTTGGCAAACAACATTCCAAAAAGAACATATTATAAGATAGGAGAAAAAATTATAAGTAACAAAAATAGCATGTTATTAAATCCAGTGACTAATGAAAAAGAGAAGTTGTAAAAAAAACTCATCAATAAAAGAACAACTGACTGTGACAATTTAGACATAATAATAATAAAACATATAATGGAGAATATTATCCATCCCTTTACTTATATATGTAACTTATCATTTACAACCGGCATATTTCCTACCAAAACGAAAATAGCTAAAGTCATTCCGCTTCACAAAAGTGGAGATAAGCGTATCTTCTCCAACCACCGACCTATATCCCTTCTGTCACAATTCTCAAAAATATTAGAAAAAGTATATTTTACCAGATTGGACGCATTTTTGAACAAAGAGAATATCTTAAATGACAGTCAGTATGGGTTTAGACCAAATCGCTTAACTTCAATGGCACTAATGGAATTAACAGAAGAAATATCGGAAGCCATTGACAAACAAAAAAAAATTGATAAGTATCTTCATTGACCTAAAAAAAGCATTCGATCATGACATTCTTCTAAAAAAAACTTAGTAAATATGACATAACAGGAACAGCCCTAAAATGGATAATGAGTTATTTACATGACAGGAAACAGTATGTTCAAATAAACAACATCAAATCCAATCTGGATAATATTACTTGTGGAGAACCACAAGGGTCGGTACTAGGCCCTAAACTATTTATTATTTATATAAATGATATTGTCTCTACATCTACTATGTTAAAGTGTATCTTATTTGCAGATGACACAACTTTTTATTATTCAGGAGACAATACTGATCAAACGATAGAAGTGATACAGAGTTGGAAAAAAACCAAATTATGGTTCGATGGAAATAAGCTTTCATTGAACACGGATAAAACATATTTCATGATATTCAGTAATAGAAAGTTGAAAATAAAAACATTAATAAAATTAGACGAAATCTGTTTTAAAAGAGTAAAGGAAGTTAAATTTTTGGGAGTCATCATTGATGAGGATTTATCTTGGAAACCACATATAAATAATATCTAAACTAAAATAGCTAAATCAATCGCAATATTACACAGAGTGAAATGGTCACTAGATGACAAATCCCTAAATTTATTACACAATTAGTTGCTTGTACTGTACTTGAACTACTGTGTTGAAATTTGGGGAATAACATATAAAACCTATACACATTCATTTTTTATCTTACAAAAAAAAGCAATAATAATTATAACAAGAAGCAATTACAGCCAATTATTTATCAAATTAAAAACATTAAAATTTTACGACCTAGTAGATTATACTATTTTGAAATTTATGTATAAAGTCGACAAAATGCACCTTCCAACAAATTTAATCATACGATTTATGGAAAGAAAGAGTGGTTATGATTTGAAAGGCAACAAAATATACACGATACCAAAACATAGGATAAATATAAAGGAATGTTGTGTATCAATATATGGAGTCAAAATGTGGAATAAATTAAGTACCAAAATCAAGAATACCAAAACAATATATACCTTTAATAAACATATTAAAAATGAAATGCTTAGCTTATTTGATGCTATGAGATAGACGCATTTATGAAGTAGAGAGAATGAAAGGGAAAACACACATCGTATGTTCTGCTTTGTTTCTTCAGCTATTATTGTTTGTGTGTTTTATTTTGCATTATTTGTTTTCTCCTTTCATTAATATAAGAAGAAAAATGATTTTTTGTGTACATGTTTGTTTTCTCTCCATTTTTTGCCAAAGCTCAATCAGTAAACCAGGTCAGACTATTTTAAACTATAATAACTTTGTTGTTATTTGTATTTATTTTGGTTAAGGGGAACAGATAACATAAGTTTTGCTTCTTTCTGTTCCTTTTTCATTTTTTGTTGTCGTAAACCTGTTTTATGTTTTGTTTTTAATTGTGAATAAATGAAAATAAACTTTAAACAAAAAATACAACTCTTTCCTCAAAATCAGCAAATTAGGAGAAGTTTTAAGATGGCGACATCAACAAAACACGCAAACAATGTTTTCTCACCAACGTGGCAGGTGGGAACATCGATGAAGCCCTTCAGGAACGTTCCCAGAGGGCTGTTTTCTGTCGACTGGGAACAAAAGAAAAACATAATTTTCCAACAGTGGTACAGAAGCTCCCGTGAGGCGCGAGTTTGAATCCCAACTTACAGTGTCGTCCAGCTCCCTGGTGGGAGAGCTGGGCGACTCCTCCACGTAGTTGGCAGGGAACCACAGCTGCTTCTTTCCTCCATAGTCGCCGCGCCACCTGAACACAACAAACATGCTAACAGAGCGGCGTCTCAGCAGAACACCGAGGAGGCTGCAGGCGCCGGGACTCACCAGCCTCCTTCCTGCTTCTCCACGTTGATGATGAGCGCCTGTTTGGGGAAGCAAAGCTCGTCTTCTCTCTGAGCTCGGTAGTCGTACAGGGCTTTGACCGTACACTGCAGGCAGAGACGTCGTGTAAGAAATAGGGTTGGGTGATGGGACGAATGAATCGGTGATGGTGGTTTTTGTACAGGAGGCGATTTGTTTGTTTATTTGCCAGTGCGTTTGTTTGTTATTGACAAATATTTGACACGTTACACACAGAGAACATCGCGGAGGTAACAATCAAGAAAAGACCTCCATCAGCGCATCTGAGCCTTTTCTCACCTCCTCCGCCTCTCACTGCTGGCAGTGGGCGAGCAAGTGGCTCGCTGAGGAGGAGCTCGGAGAGCGTTGATGTGGTGGGGAACATGGAAACCCTTCTATCTTTCAGAGAGTCTGGAGGACTTCTTGTTAGTTCATTTGGAGAAAAGTGTCCTGATTTAAAACTTTGGCTTAAGGGTTAGGGTTAGAGGATCCTGGCTCAGTATAAGCAGCCATGCACCATGACTCACTGGGGATGGAGAAGACACTCTACTGGTTTTGATCTTTCTAATTTCAGTTTCAATATCAGACGTGTTCTTGGTCTGCAGACAAACCTCTAGGAGTATTTCCGTTCTAACTTACCCGCGCTGTGGGCATCTTGTTGGCTTCCACGTAGAAGTGAGGAGTGCGGACCTCGTACAGCGCTCCGTAGTCCAGCTCCTGAGAAGAACAACAAACATGTTTCAATTATTTCTTTAAAGAGCAAGTCACCCCCAAATCAACATTTTTTCCCTGATAAACTATATAAATGCGTGTCTAATGGTGCTGCAGACATGTGTAGTCAATAGTTTTGCGCTTTAGTGCATTTTAGTTAAAATTTTAATTTTCTGCCTAAAACTGTCAGTGTTGTGCCGTTGTCAGGTAAAAACTCTGCACTGCATTTGAATTTAAATCTGCCATCGCTATTGGCGAAGAGGTACCCTAGAACGTTAGCTGGTACCATATGATGTCACAATGTCATTCTGAGCCTGTGTGTGTGTATTTGTTAGCGGCTCCGCCCTCTCAGTCTGCTAGGCAACAGCATTTGTTGCATTTTTCAAACAGGAAGTGGGAGTGGAGTAATAGTCTGGTAGGGGGTGACTTGCTCTTTAAGCTTTATGGATCAAAGTTTTAGGGATGCAACGATACCCCTTTTTTTCCAAACCGATACCGATACTTGGTTCTGAGTACTCGACGATAACGATTACACATACCGATACATCTACCACACAAAAAAATGCAATGATTTGGAATACAGATTTTATTTTCTTCTCTGCTTTCAAAGGAAAAGACTGTGAGGTAGATAAAAAGTAAAATATATGAATAAAAATCACCACAAAACTAAAATATTAGGTGAACAGAAATGACAAGTTACAGGGAAGCCCTTTTCAAGCAACTGCATTGGTATCGGTTCCTGGTATCGGTTAATGTTTACCAATACCGATACTGGAATCGGTATCAGTATTGGCACCAATACTGATACCAGTATCAGTATCGGTGCATCCCTACAAAGTTTAACTTGTTGCCATGAATTAGTTTTACTTTGAAAACTCTGCCTTTTAGGCTGTGTCGAGTTACAATGAAGGACGAATCAGCTGGAGTGTCTTTAATTCACCGTTGTTCCCATCCGGTCCAGAGTGTCTTCGTTGATTGGATATCGGAGCTTCATCTTCCGGTAGAGAGGATGCTTCATGTAGTAGTTCACCAGATCCACCAGACTCTCAAACTCAGCTGAACTTCCCAGCATGAAGAGCCGACCCTCCTGTTGGATACGACAGTGTTTGATTTTCCCCTCCGCCCTGAGAACCAGGAAACACCAACAAGCGTTCAAAGATGATCAGAAGAGGAAAGTTTTATTGTGAAACTCTGAGCAGCTTCCTGTTCTACCTGAAGGAGATGGCGTAGGAGTTGTGCTCGCTGCGTTTTCGCACCAGGAAGGCTCCGTCTCTGGGAACTCTCATCAGCATGTGTTCAGCCTGAACACGGGACAGGTTGCAGTGGTACCACCTGGACAACAGGAAGTGGAGGTTTGATTTCTTCAGTGATGCAGTGGGACACGGTCACGTGACCACAAATGACCACCCTGTTTCCTGCTCTTTGTCTCCATAAAATCTGCACAGCTGCAGTATCTGCAACCCGCTTTGCCAGAGCGATGGCTTAAGATGGATTTCATGTCATTCTGAAGAATGTTTCTGGATGAATTTGTAAATAAAACCATGTGACCCGCAGTAGGAACCCTCTGGAACAGAGTGTAGTCAGAAAAACAAACCAGCCCACACTAAACTGCTAAAACAGCTGATTTCTACTCTTATAAATAAAAAGAAAACTATGGCTAAGTAACAATCACATAATTATCTGTGAAATTTAAGAGAATGGAGCCGTTTAAAGCAATATATACTAGGGATGAGCCGGATACTTGTTTCAGACGAGTATCTGGTACGGATAGAGCATTTTTGACGAATACGAGCACGAAACGAGTAAAACTCGTAAATATCTGTAATCGTGCTGAAGGAAAATCCTCATTGGGTAACTGACTGTCTTCACGCTCTGTGATTGGCCAGTCACATAGAGCGCCCGCCCCTCCCAACACACAACACTGCAGCCAGGAGCTCAGTCCGTCCGGCCCATCCACGCACACACGCACGCACGCACGCACGCACGCACGCACACACACACACACAGTAACAGATCTCTCTGTGCTTGCTTCACTGTTGCTCACGTTTCTTCAGGACTCCCTAGGTTTTCTTCAGCTCGCCTCTTTGTCGGTTTAATATTTAAAGTTACTTCTTTCATAACGTACGCGGTGCATTTGACAAGACAGAGCTGGAAACGGCTCGTGCTGCATCGGTCACTTCCTCCGCTCGGGTTCTCTCTCTCTCTCTCTGTATGTATTAATTCATGTACCTAAATATTAATGTCCAGATTTTATTGAAAAACTTGTTCTGTAATAGTTCCTTTACTATTGTGAAAATATTTAATCTCAAGTCTGAGGCTGCTCTGTAAATAGTTTTCAAATAAATAACACACATAGCAACTTCTGATCAATCCATATCAATTTCAGACTTAAAATAATGTAGTGATGTAAACCACACCCACTTGTGGTTAAACTACACCCACTTCCAGGTTAGACCACGCCCACTGCGAGTACAGACACTGATCATTTAGATGGTGGAACAGATACAGACAGTGGTGTGCTCACTCATCCCTAATATATACACATTTTACGTAGAAACATCAAAGGTGAAAACGAAATCGGTCTACTCCGAGCCCCTCCCGGATGACCGAGCTTCTCACCCCTTCTCCTAGGGAGAGCCGCTTGTATCTGCGATCTCATTCTTTTGGTCACCACCCAAAACTCGTGACTATAGGTGAGGGTAGGAGCGTAGATCGAGAGCATGGCCTTCAGGCTTAGCTCTCTCTTCGCCACGACAGATCCCAACGCTGCTCTCCTACATGACCTGATTTTAATCTGCGAGTGATTAACAGGCTTCGTCCGAGCTTTCAGACCTGCTGAACAGGTGATTCAACCTCTGAATCAGGAGTGTTGGAACAGGGAGATAACGCTCCAGGACCAAGGTTCCCCGCCTCTGGATGAAAGCATCATGTTAGAAACATCTGGATATTCCCCATCGTTTATTATTATTTCTATTTAATCAGGGTCCTCACTGGTGCCTGACATCCCTGAAAAGGCATGATTAAGTCAGTGGATGCAGGTATAGGAACACCGCTGCTACTCACTCTCGGCTCTCGTGAGCGTTGGGTTGAGGCACGGGGTTTCCCAGCTTCATCTCAAACTCGTTGCAGCGCAGCGGCGTTTCTCTGTAGTGGCAGATGAGACGGTAGAGGCTGTCAAACACCAGGTTGTCCGTCAGGTAGAAGCGGGTGCAGCCCCTTTCCTGACGGGAGTGGATGCGGCAGTGCTGGACCCGACCAGACCGCCTGGAGGAGGAAAAGGAACAAAATGAACCCTTTAGGTAAGGAGCAGATTTTATGGTTGAAGATATTTTAATAGGGATGCAACTAGGGATGGGTACCTTTGACATCTGAATCGATTCGGTACAAATTCCCGGTACCTAGGAGTCGATACCGGTACTTAACTCATTCACTGCCATTGACGACTAAAGTCGTCATTTTAGATCCAACCGTTCACTGCCATTGACGACTAAAGTCGTCATTTGCATTTTTTTACTGTTTGAGCATTGGAACGAGCCCCCGCGCTGAGAGAACAAACATCTCAGCCCTGAAGCCGATCTTCATCCGCATACGTCACAGATCACATGATCAGGAAGCAGACCATCCATGTGTTCGGAGATCGTTTTGGGCCGTTCCTGTAAAAAAAGTGAGGCGCGAACCGGAAAAGCTTCTGCCGATCACAATTCGACAACGGATTATGAAAGAACGGATAACGCTCGAAACACGCGGCTTCTTCCTGATGTAAGAGGTGAGTCTCCTCTTTGTTTAGGTTGTTTTGGCATCGGCATCATGCTAGCGTGCAACGTTCTGTGACTTTTAAAAAACAGTAAAAACGGTGAGAAACGCTGGCAGCGAAGGCCGTTAGTGATCAGGAAACGGCTGGCAGTGAATGAGTTAACGGTACCAATTTTAGATAATTTTGAGTGTTTAATATTTTAATTCTCTTTTATAATAAAATATATATTTTTCTCAATTTATAACAATATTTGATAAATATCACGATAAATAACATACAACTGTTTGTATTTTAACATCGTCCTTGTAGTTTTATAAGCTGATAATTAAACTGAAGCAAACATCTTTACTGTGAACTAAATTTACTGTGTATCTTCATTCCTTTTGCCGTCTTTTTTCATTTGATTTTTCCTACTGGGAAGTTAGAATTGCCGAGGAGAAAGCAAACGCACCATTAGCGGAAAGGAAGCTAACATATCAAGCTAACGTTATCTTAAACATTTTATTTACCTACCGGAGCAGATTAAGATGAGGATGTCTCACTTAGATCGTTGTCGCTGGTTTCATCATCACCCAGTTACCCATCACATTTAGTGAAGTGGACCCAAGCTTTAGCGTGCGTTCTTTCTACCATGCTGCTCTGTTTACATCTGGCTCGCAGCGACCGACGACATAACGCTCTTGCGCATGCGCAGCTGTCTAGGCAAGTTCTCGTTATGAAGGACGGGTAACGAAACGAGGCACCGTTTCAAATGACGTGAATCGGTGCTCAGTTGGTACAATGGAATTCGGTCGGTACCTTAAAAAGTACCGAATTCGGTACCCATCGCTAGATGCAACGATACCTCTTTTTTCAAAACCGATACGATACTGATACTTGCATCTGAGTTCTCGCCGACACCGCTACTTCTACCACACAAAAAAATGCAATGACTTGGAATACAGATTTTATTTTCTTCTCTGCTTTCAACAGCAAAAGACTGTGAGGTAGATAAAAAGTAAAATATATGAACAGAAATCATCACAAAACTAAAATATTAGGTGAACAGAAATGACAAGTTACAGGGAAGCCATTTTCAAGCAACTGCATTGGTATCGGTTAACTTTTACCGATACCGATACTGGAATCGGTATCGGTGCATCCCCAGTTTTTAACCATCAGACTAGAGCTGCACAATGTTACGTCTGAGCGTCGGCATGGCAACATATGCATGCGTTATAGTCAGATTGCAGGTCCTGGGGTGACGAAGTCAACGTGTTCTCGACTAATACATTATAAGGGTGTATGTTATTGTTATTAGTAACCCTTCGGCCGCTGGATCAGGAGTGATTTTGAAGCTAATATGAGGATGATAACAGAGGTTATGACGAGGGGTTTTTGCCCACTCACCAGAACGAGAGGGTAAAATCTCCCACAAACGTCTCGCTCTCCCGCACCAGGAAGGTGCCATCTTTTCCGCCACCCTCGCAGTATTCCTGCAGAAGCTTCTCCGCCACCTGCCGACCATCCCGCCCTCCACCCAGCTTCCCGTGGAACCAGCGCTCCGCACAGTGCTGCTCGTTGTTGTTGCACTCCTGATGACAGGGGAAAAAATGAAATAAGCTCACTCCAGCTGAAAAATAAAGATGTGAAGCACTCATTTTCCTAGAAAGAGCGTTTGTTCATCAGGAACTCTTACTTCCTTTCCTTCGTCTTCCTCCTCTTCATCAGCCGTCTGGCTGTGAGACGTCTCTTCTGAGTAATAAATCTTATTGCTGGTTAAGACAAAATAATGTGGCGTCCATGTCTGTAAAACACACGTAAACCAGTCAGGAACATTTACTCTGGATGTGGGATCTGGAATAAAAGAAGTGCTAAAATAATTCACAAATATGTTTGTTTTATTAAAAAAGATAAAAGAAGCAAATTTAAAAGAATTCATTTTATTTACCAAACTGTGAGTTTGGTTGAGCTGCAGCAGCAGTTTACTCCTCGTGCCTTGACCCGCCCCCGCTCACTGTTTCCACGGTAACACTTTTAAAACCAGGGGAAACCCTGGATGTGTAAATACTTTTCAGATGGTCACATCTAATGCGTTCCCTCACAGCTGTGGACATGTCCTCCTTTTACAGTGTTACCGGCAGCTTGTTCAATCAGCGGCCGGCTCCAGACTCTGACCCTTCCCATGGGCTCCTCGTTCATCGAGGGACTAAAGGGGTCGGGTGCAGTGTGTGACAGGTGGTAGTCGAGGGCGGGGACCTTGGCGGTCTGATCCTCGGCTACAGAAGCTGGCTCTTGGCACATGGAATGTCACCTCTCTGGTGGGGGAGGAGCCTGAGTTGGTGTGTGAGGTTGAGAGGTTCCAACTAGATATAGTCGGACTCACCTCAACGCATGGCTCTGGCTCTGGAACCAGTTTCCTTGAGAGGGGTTGGACTTTCTACCACTCGGGAGTTGCTCCCACTGAGCGGCACTGAGCAGGGGTGGGCATACTAGTTGCCCCCATCTTGGTGCCTGTACGTTGGGGTTTATCCCAGTGAACAAGAGGGCTGCTCTTTGTCTGATCCCTCACCTTTACATTTCCACTTTTTCTTATTTACACACATTAGTTTCATTTCTTTCCACATATTTATTTGTTTTAGTGGCACTTTTGTGGTTCGTAGCTCCACAGACACACACTCACGTGGTCAATGGGATCCTCCAGGTAAAGGAAGCCATTCTTCAGCGAGTTGCTGATGTCGTTTTCAGAGTAGCTGGCTGACGCTACCTCCTCATACACGCTTCCTTCCACTAGCTTCTTGTGCTGTGATGCGACAGAACTGAGAGTCAACCACAGCGTCTTCGGGGCAGCGGGGGATTCCCATCGTTCAGGTTCTCAGGGATAAAAAGCCACAGTTTCATGATCATGTTGTCACCTTGATGAGGATCTTCCTGCGGAGCTGATATGGGGATGGGAGTTCGTCCGCGTTGTTGTCCACAGGTTTCATGAGCAACAGATCTCCAAACACCTTCTTGAAGTGTGTGGCCATGTTCCTTTGCTGGACCACGCTGCAGTGGTCCTCGATGGACAGGACCACAGGATACCTGCACAGGTAGATCTTTAGGGAGGGTAAACCACAGCTAGGACGTTGGCGCTGAAGTCAGACTGAACTTACTCTGACGTGACGAAGGCGTGTTCTTTGATGGTGTGCAGCACATCCAAGAATTTGATCTTTGAGGTTAAAGTGTGACCGTGGTAGATGATTGGTAGGTCGTCAGGTCCATCCCAGCAATCCACTGAGTTCCAAAAGAAACCCTAACTCATCAAAACATGTTCTGATTTTAACATTTTACATTAAAAGTTGGCTTTTCTTACGCTCGATGCAGCGGCAGCCCATCCTCAGACACCGCGCATAGGCTTCTAGAGAGGATTCACTGGAAAACTGGTCACCTGTCAGGTAGCTAAAGGAGCAGGAGGGTAAAAATAACACCCGGGACAGACAGAGAGCGTCTGTAACAAACCGCCTCTTACGTGTTGTGTGAGGAGGAGATCCAGTACTGAGACAGAGGTCGTTTCATGTCACCAGGAATGACGGGAGACAGGCGAGGGTCACAAATGGAGTTTTCTTTAGAGAACAGGAAGGTCAGGAACTAGGAAAATAAAGAACAGATACCCAGATGATACAGCAGAGAAGCTTCTACGGTTTAAGTTCTGTGTCGTGTCTCCACCTCATCCAGCTGTAGCATTGGTTCTGGCTGTGACCCCCCCGTCACGTAGCCCATCAGAAACTCTCTGACCCGACCCAGATCCGACGCCCAGGACTCCTGAGACCAGCCACAGAGAGAAAATTCAACAGAGAGCCGCCTCTGACACTTTTCTGTCTCCACACTTTACTCGGTACCTTCTGGTCCATCTGTAAAAACTTCTGGAAGTCGTAGAGCGAGATCTGACAGAGCTCAGGCCGGTCGACATTTCTGAAACGCGACAGATGCTGAATCAGACGTTTTGGCTGTAGTGAAGTCAGATTTAACTGCAGCCTTTGTTTTAGGTTAATGCCCCCAAAGCAGTCCGAAAATGTTCTACGTGCACCGAACCGAGATAATTAGATCTCATTAAGGTGGTTGAAACACATGGAACCACTTTCTGATGCTAAAGATCGGCCGAACAGGCAGGTGAATAAGAGTGAAGGACATGAAGACGAAGGAGATGGTGGAGGGACTCACCGTAGGGGAAAGGAGAGCTCCAGCTGCTCAATAATCTGAGGAAAAAAAGGGGAGGAGCCAGGTGACGGGTGGGTGGAGCAGGAGGGGAGGGAGGGGGGGCAGGTGAAGCATAAACAGGACAACGTGAGCAAGGTGTGCAGAGGGCAGTGGTGCACAAACTCAACAGGCTGCTCAAAGGAGGGAGCAGGAGATCCCGAAGCGGCGATTACTTAAATGTTTGTGGAGGAGACGTGAAAGTTTGTTTTTATTACAAAAACAAAAAAAAAATGAAAATGTAGTAATGAAACTAATGTTTGCTTTAACAAAACAGAGAAAAATAACCAGACACTCACGCTCTTCTGGGAGTCGAACATCAGCGTTCTGTAGAGCTGAGCGAAGTTTGGGTACGACAGCTCGCTCCTCGCCTCCACCTCCTGGGGAGAACACCGGTTAGTCCCTCCCAGATCCGAGGAGGAGCTGCGGGACCGAAAAAACTCCTAAAGAGATTCTGACCTGGAGCTTGTCTTTGAGGAATCGCGTGTTGGGAACTCGGTAGTTGATCTGAGGCAGAAGAGCTTTGACATCTTTCAGCGTGATGCTGGAGAAGAAACAGCAAAACAAAAAGGCGCACGTCTACAGCCGATCTACCGGTTTATCCAAACACACGGAGTCAGCACCAACAGGAAGAGAGTCAGAAAACCAGATCTGGATCCAGGGTACGGACTACACAGACGCTTCCGGGGGAGCCCGTGTCACGGGCTGTTTTTATTCTCACCAAGTTTTTAGGTCTGAGAGTCTGCAGGTGGGCGTGTCTAGAGAGCAGGAGCAGCGGCCAGCTGCAGCCAGCTCATCTCCAATCATCCTCCTGGGCGTATTTAAGGAACTGACTTCCTCAACACTCTTCCCGGACGATTACTCAACCTGGGTAGTTCGAGCCAGATTAAAAATGTATTGTCAAGCTAAGACTAAGACGTAGACTAAGAAATGTTTTGTGAAGCAGATTTCTAATTGACTAGGACCAAGAATAATCCTTCCTCTTATCCCTTCAAGAAACCATCTCCTCCAGCCATCTCCAAGAACTTCTCATCAGCTCCAACTCCTGGCTGTACGCTGTCCACCACGCCCCTACCGCCTAACCCTTTAAGCTCACCACACAGGAACTCTGGACCTCGTCTTCATCGAGACCCCTTTGCAACCCATCTTCATAAGACCAACCAGTGCTCCTTCGCACGCCCTCTAGCCACCTCCTTACAGTACGCCTAGACCTTCAGTTATCCATCCCATCATCTCTCACGGATATTAACCTTTTGTCTCTCCTTTAGAGCAGCCTGGTACTTCCTGCATCAGTTTGAGCAGCGCTTTGAGTTCTCCCTTCTAAAATAAATTCCCTGTTTCCGTCTCTGATTCTGCATGTCGTGGGTCAAAAGAATACCACAGAACATGACAGCCCGGGGGGGCTTTACTTTTGCCTTGGCCCCCGAAGTGCCTTTAAATGGCCCTGACTGAGTTTTAAAGGTGATCTGAACTGTGTCAAATATAAAATCATTACATGCTTATAAATGATTGCTTTATGAAGCTAAAAGGGTGCAGTGGGATAAATCTTTGACTGGTTTCCTGTCTGTCTCTCATCTCCCTGCATCTCCTCTCGATCCCACAGAAAAGCTGCTGTGGCTTCCTATATTTTAACCTCATGAGTTACTTTTGAACTAAGCAGACCAAAAGGATCTGCCGACCTTTAAAATAGCGGAGTGTGCGCCGGCCGGAGTCACCGGAGCACAAGTCAGGTGATGCACTCTGCTCTGCAGCAGCAACGTGCATCAGGCACAAACCAAAGACAGAACGCACCAGAGGACACGAGCCGACATAAACGGTCGTGTGTTGAGTGCGTTTCGTTTGAGGTGTAACTGAGGCCGTGCGCATGACGCAGCTGCCTGGAGTGCATCACAGATCAGCGCTCTGCGTCCTGTCCGCTCAACAGAACCCTGGAGAGTCCACATAAATAAAGTAATAAAAGCAGAACCAGGATCTTTTTCCAGGCCCGCCCCGGGTGCGGAAGTTGAGGGCTTCCGAGGGAGCCCGTCACCCTTTCGGGTGAGCCTGGCTCCCCTTAGCTCCTCTGTACTTCGAATCCTGTCTGGATCTCAGGGTCATTGACCCCAGCTCAGTCTGACTACTGTTGCTATTTTCACAGGAGACAGGACGTAGTCCTCTCCCTGTCCATTACATCACTTCCTGCTCCTTATCAAGCGTTGGCAGGCTGTTTGTCCTGGAGAGGATCACACCCAAACAGACCCAAACAGGATCTCGGATGTTCTCCGATGCAGCACTCCGACCAGTCAGCATCTACCAAAGGGATCCTGGGAAGGCTGTGCTTGGTTGTTTGGAGAGTTACTCACCTGCCCTCATGGCTCCGGTCCAGGACCTCAAACTGCTTCCTCAACCACCTGCAGATAGACAGGAAGTGAACAAATCCAGATCTATTGATTAGCTCTAGATCAGGTCCTTTCAGGTCCATTAATTATCTCTAAATCAGGTCTGATCAGGCCAATCGATGAGCTCTAGTCCACGTCTGAGCAAGTATATTGATGATTAGTTTTAGACAAGGCCCTTTCAGGTCTATAGATTAGCTCTAGACCAGGTCCTTCAGGTCTATAGATTAGCTCTAGATCAGGTCCTTCAGGTCTATAGATTAGCTCTAGATCAGGTCCTTCAGGTCTATAGATTAGCTCTAGACCAGGTCCTATCAGGTCTCTTGATTAGCTCTAGACCAGGTCCTTCAGGTCTATAGATTAGCTCTAGACCAGGTCCTTCAGGTCTATAGATTAGCTCTAGATCAGGTCCTTCAGGTCTATAGATTAGCTCTAGACCAGGTCCTATCAGGTCTCTTGATTAGCTCTAGACCAGGTCCTTCAGGTCTATAGATTAGCTCTAGACCAGGTCCTTCAGGTCTATAGATTAGCTCTAGATCAGGTCCTTCAGGTCTATAGATTAGCTCTAGATCAGGTCCTTCAGGTCTATAGATTAGCTCTAGACCAGGTCCTTCAGGTCTATAGATTAGCTCTAGATCAGGTCCTTCAGGTCTATAGATTAGCTCTAGACCAGGTCCTTCAGGTCTATAGATTAGCTCTAGACCAGGTCCTTCAGGTCTATAGATTAGCTCTAGATCAGGTCCTTCAGGTCTATAGATTAGCTCTAGATCAGGTCCTTCAGGTCTCTTGATTAGCTCTAGACCAGGTCCTTCAGGTCTATAGATTAGCTCTAGACCAGGTCCTTCAGGTCTATAGATTAGCTCTAGATCAGGTCCTTGAGGTCTATAGATTAGCTCTAGACCAGGTCCTTCAGGTCTATAGATTAGCTCTAGATCAGGTCCTTCAGGTCTATAGATTAGCTCTAGACCAGCAACTCCACCTCACAGCAGAACTCCTCCAGGCTTGAGTTATTTGTGGAGATAAAACATCAACGTTGCAGAGCAACCAGAGTCGGTGGTAGAGTCGTGTTGCTATTAGCCAATCAGAGGACAGATGTCTACATATCAGGCATTAAGACTCTAAATCCTCTGGCTGACTTCTACTTCCTCAAGCAAACCCCCCCCCCCCCCCCCCCGACATTTATTCTAAACGTATTAAAATATCAGTAAAGTCAACCTTTAAAGTCACATTTTCATTATCTTCACATTCAGGATAAAATCCCACTCAGCTGATGGATCCAAACAGTTGACAGAACCCGATGGACAGAATTAGCGTTTTTCCATTTCCTCCCACTACTTTCTGTCTAAAACAAAGCGGTCTCCTTCACAGCCTCGCTGTGTTTTCCTGCTTTCAGCCCAGAAGTCAAAAACAGCCTCCACACATTCATCTGCAGCAAATATTTTCATCCCAAAGCAAATATTTGTTCCGTCGTCGTGCTCCGAGTCCAGGCTGGCACCACTCTGCTGCGGACGTGCTGATGATTCTGGGATTCAATTCCGCTTCAAACTGGTAGATTTAATGGTCCAGCAATATAAAAACGGCGGTAGTGCTGAGACCAAACGGGTCAGGACGGTTTTGTTTTACAGTGCACACAGACAGGAAGCTACCTGTCGATCTGCTGCGGCGCTGGCGCTCTCTGAGTGTCCATCATCAGCCAGCTGAGTCCGGTGATCCACATGTTGACTTCGTCCTCGCTGAAGGCTGCAGTCGCAGACAAACGGAGCACAAAAACACACAAAATGTTCCAAACGTGAAAACAGTCCCAGGAAAGCACGCGTTGGTCCAAAACCAAGACTTCCACTCTGGCTTTGATCAAACTTTGTATTTGGGAATTAGTTTTTATTTTTATTCTGATCTAAATGTCTCACGTGAGCTAAGGGGTTACTTCAGGTCAGCAGATTTAAAGCTGACTTACAGTAAAAGTTAACGGATCGTTCTGGTAAACAAGGAAACCACTGAAATGGTCCCAGTTATTACCTGAAACTGATAAAAGTGACAATTAAAACCTCCGATAAACGACTACAAATCAGACAATTAGCATCTGACTTCTTTATGTTTGAATTTCTTTAAATGCTCTAAAAATGGATTTTTCTTTAAAAATGCTAAAAGAAAATGGATGCACTAGAATATTCCTGATTGTTCCAATTCCCAGAATTCCCACATATATCATCTTCCTTCTATAAATCCAAATGTATGGGACAGCGTGTATTTTTCCTGGCGATAGGGGGCAGTAGATACCAAGCAAGCTGTATTTTTGTGTTGGAGTAAGACCTTACCAACGGATGCCCATTAGGGTCAAAAAGCCCTAGGGAGTGCAAACTTTAGCAAAATGACGAGCACATCAGACTCCCTTTCATCTCTGACAACGAGTAAAGAGGTTAATGTGTAAAACAACAACATTTATTAATAGTGAAAGTTTTGTGACTGTTTTTTACAACTCAGTAAATGCATTTTGTCCTCAAGGGCTCCTGTAGAAGTTAACATGACATCTAATATGGCGTGTCCCAGAGACTTAGACCCCCTCCCATGCATTTTCGACCTGATTTTTATAGTGTAAAGAAGCCGCTAATATTTTTCAACAACTGAGCATCATTTCATTAATTTTCAACAACATCTTGACGGATATGTCCAGAGATTGATGATAAAAACTACACAATGTCCCTTTAAGTTCTAACGTGCTAAGCTGTAATAAAACATCTACATTTTCCATTCATCCATCAATTCAGTTTCGAATCAGTTTATTTGTAAAGCGCCACATCACAACAAGTCGTCTCAAGGCACTTCACACAGTAAACATTCCAGTACAGGTCAGGTCATTAAGCTAGTGACTAAAACGTTTCCCTATAAAAGGAACCCAGCAGGTTGCATCGAGTCACTGGCTAGTGTCAGAGTCTTTACAGCAATCCTCATACTAAGCAAGCATTTGCGAAGTCCCACTTCATTTAAGCTCTGACTTATGTTCCTACTGTGAAGTTCACCTGAGGTCCAAAAAGGGGCGGGGCTTCTTCACCTGTCGTAACAGGAATCCTATTACTTTGTATGTAGAGGTTTGATTTTTGTGAGTTTTGTTCTGCTACCAACATTTTTGCTGATTAAACCAAACATCCTGATGGGTTTTTAAGCTACAAGAGGAAAAATGAAGACCAACCTGCTAGACTCAGGGTCCGGAGGCGGAACTCCAGTCCGTACAGAATGATGAAGCAGTGGGTCGGCTCCAGTTTACGAGTTTCCTCCGGGTAACGCTCAAAGTCCCGGGAGCCCTTCCCCAACCGCAGCTCCCGGATCTCCCGTATGTCAACTGGAGGAAGAGGAGGAGAGGAAGGAAGGAAGGAAGGAAGGAAGGAAGGAAGGAAGGAAGGAAGGATAGTGTTGCATGAAGATAAATACGTTCAACCATAAATCACACTTTGGCATGTTGTTCAAGACTGTTAAAAACACAGAAATCTGCTACAGGAGGGCTGAATAAATGTGTGTGTGTGTGTGTGTGTGTGTGTGTGTGTGTGTGTGTGTGTGTGTGTGTGTGTGTGTGTGTGTGTGTGTGTGTGTGTGTGTGTGTGTGTGTGTGTGTGTGTGTGTCTGTGTGTGTGTGTGTGTGTGTGTGTGTGTGTGTGTGTGTGTGTGTGTGTGTGTGTGTGTGATTCCAGAAATGTCTGGAAACATCTTTAACTGCAGGAACGCTGTTTCACTCACAGGCAGAAAAAAACAGATTCATGAGTTTTTGATTCTTTAAAGGAAATAAAAATAAAATCGTGACTGAAGATGTTTCAGTAACAGAAATAATATAATTTAGGTGAATTTGGTGATTTCTTGTGCCTTTTCAGAAGGATATCATCAGAAAAAATTGTTTCAACTTGTAAAATTTAAGCAAAAATTAAATATTCAGCATTCAGAAAAACGTTTAAATTGTCAGAAATACAAACACAGCTTTTGGTCTGAAATTAAAAAAAGAAAATAAACTTAAAGATTTGACAAGAATATTAGGTTTGTTGAAATAATCAACGTCCAAATATGGTCCTGGAAATAATCCTGGGAATCTTTTATGTTCCTGGAAACACAATCCTCGTTGACCTATACAGCAAAACTTTAAAAGTAAATGGCCTGTATTTGATTTAGCGCCTTCTAGAGTCCTGGAACCCCCCAAGGCGCTTTACAACACAATCAGTCATTCATCCATTCACACACTGGTGGTGATGAGCTACAATGTAGCCACAGCTGCCCTGGGGCACACTGACAGAGGCGAGGCTGCCGTACACAGGTGCCACCGGTCCCTCCGACCACCACAAGCAGACAAAAGGGATTAAGTGCCTTGCCCAAGGACACAACAACAGAGACAGAATGAGCGGGGCTCAAACCCAGTGCTGGGGCTCCGCACACGCACACCACGCACAGTGTGTAGGGCACCACGCCTGGGGGGGCACCAAACGCAAGCTTATGAAAAAATAATATATATGTGATAAAGGCAGACTTCAATTAGAAGATGTGCAAAGCTAGTTAACAGCATGTTTACAGAGAGAAAACAATACAAAAAGGAAAGGAGATGGACCGTGAGAATTTAAGGCGAAGCGCTTGCACATACTATGTTATTGTGTTGCTTTTTCTGTGTGTGTGTGTGTGGGGGGGGGAAGGCACCACGAAGCCCTTGTGCTCAGGGCACCAAAATAGCTAGCAACGGCCCTGCTCAAACCTGCAACCGTCTGATTATGGGGCGAGCTCTTAACTCCTGTGCCACCGTCGCCCCAGTTGTAAAGTTGTAAACTTGGCTACCACTAAAATATATACATAACTTTTTCTAAACACACACACGCACACACACACGTGGACTTGAATGTTTTCCTTGTAAGACGCTCCCCCCGAAGGGTTAAACGGTCCGACACAGAACTTGATGCAGAGACAGAAATCCACTTTCACACTTGCAGCGGTCGACACACCCACAAGGAAAACCTCGGATTATTGACATAGCAGATGTCCGGCACACACACACACACACACACACACACACACACACACACACACACACACACACACACACACACACACACACACACACAGAGTCTGGGACAGCATTTTTCCACCCCTGGAGATTCTTCCAAATGCATTTCAGGAAAAAGTCCAAAAGCTTTTTCACTTTTAGACAATAAAACATCCGTATTGGATCAAATTACATACCAGCAGGGAAAACCCTGGGATTATCAAGCCAAATGTGCTTAACATCTTGTGCATAATCCTGGATCAAAGACTCAAAAGCAGATCTGGTTCTGATCCGAACAGTCCACAGATGTCAGCAAGAAGTTCTGGCAGGAGATAAAAAAGCCACTTTTCCTCAGATGGAAAAGTTGAACCTAAAGAGTTCGGCTCCAGCACCAAAAAACACAATTCTTGTTTTAACAACAGTTGCAGCAGATTAACACGACGTCGTGGCTTCAGTCAAATGGTTTATTCCATGAAATTGTTGCCGTCTGCTCAAACGTCACATTCATCCTAAAACCGGATCTGGGTCGAGTCTAAGAAGACACTAATTACACTTCCTACAGTAACAGATTATAAACCAGATTAACCTGATCAGTGCAGTCACGCCACAGTTTTATTCAGTCAATGGAACGACAACACAATAAAAGCTGCAAAGATGTGGGTTGAACCACATTTAAGCAGGACAAACGGTTCCTCTGTACAGGATGACAACGTTCCCAGCTGCTCCCGCGGTGACAGGTTTAGCAAAGGTCTGAGGATTTAGATTTTTCTGTTTGGTGTCTAGTGGCCTGGATCGGATCGGGTCCAAGGACGGATTATTAGGCACACTCGAGGGTCAAGAGGAAGGTGTTTTTGTTTGATTTGTAGTTTTGAAGTTTAAAGGGACATTATGGAAGTCTGACAGTCAAAACATGTATAGGAATAATAAATGTCTTCTTCATACATTCTCCTGCAATGCCCTGGTCCTGTAGAATGAGCCCTGGCATTTTTACTGTGATTGCCTGTTTTTCTGTAAACTCACAGAAAAAGAGAGATGCTCGGGTCGAGCAGGCTGCTTCATGCGCGTTCACGCTCAGGCATCGCCCGTAGCATTTGCTATCCGTAGCTTTAGCAGCAGAGAGAGAGGCAGTGCCACTTTGTCGCTGTTCCTAACGCCTAGTGACAAAGCTAGCTACATTTCTGAGGACCCTTAGCTACTTTCTGTAGAACTTTCTTCTAGATATTTCCTGCTAATTAGCAACAAAACAGCCATTTTCACTCCGAACCGTTCTTTGGTCTGACGTTGTTTCAGCTGTCATCAAGAATATAAATGTTACAGATACTAGGACTGTTACTAGAGTGTAGCTCACCTAGTAAGACGCTTAATTCCCATGCAGAAGACCTGGGTTCGATTCTGGATGAGAACATAGTTCATTTAGTTTCTTTTTTACATTAATGGTAAATTTTTTTACAGTAAGATGCCCAAATTTTTATTTGAGACTCGCCGAACGGAACTAGGATGATGTCGACGCCAAAACAACCAAAACAAAGCAGAGACTCACCTCTTACATCAGGAAGAATCTGCGTGTTTCGAGCGTTATCCGTTCTTTCGTAACCCGTTGTTGAATTATGATCGGCAGAAGCTTTTCCGGTTCGTGCCTCACTTTTTTTTTTTACAGCAGCGGCCCAAAACGATCTCCTAACACATGGATGTTCTGCTTCCTGATCACGTGACGTGTGGCGTACGTGGATTAAGATCGGCTTTAGAGCTGCAATGTTTGTTCTCACGGTGCGGGGGCTCGTCCGACGCCCACGCAGTAAAAAAATATGAATGAATTAATGGGACTTTAACGTTTGACTGTTTGGGACTTTTATAACGTGTTTGTTTTATTTTTATATTTTTAGCAGCAGACCACGGTCTTGTTTCGTGTGAAACATCGTCACGGACTTGACAGAATATTTGAATGCTAAAATGTTCGACAGCTGCAGCCCTATTGTAAACCAACATCAGTTTCCTATTACAAGGAACATGGAATAACATGGAATTCTCTTGTTATTTACAAGGAAGTCCCTGGTTACTAAAACGGAATCCTCTGCTTTTTTATTCACTGAATTCTGTAGGATTTTTTACATGGATTTCTGTAATCCCTTATATTAACTCTCAGGTTATTTAAAAGAAATTCCCTTTTCCTTCTCGGGTTATTTAAACGTAGTTCTTTGCGGACTCACCTGTTGATTTTCGTCACGTGGAATCTGTAGTTATTTATCTCTCTGGTAACTGACAAGGATTTCCGAGGCTATTTACAAGAAACGTCCTTTCTTTTTACAAGGAAAACTTTGGTAATTTACATGGAATTCTCAGTGGCTGAATGAGAAAGTATCTCTGCAAAAAAACTGACACGGATTTTGCTGACACCTCGTCACCCCTAAATCTGGGAACATCATAATTCCGACTTTTAAATCTAACACTGGTTAACCATAATTGTGCTTTAAATGACTTGTTCTTGATTTGAAGGCAGTTTCTGGGACAGCCGGCGCCTCGTTTGTGTTCAATGTCTCCGCTTCCTGCTGAAGACTCTGAGCTTTTGTTTTGAGTCCTTCATATCCGAGACAGGAAGTGAGACACTCCCTGATAATCCAGTACTTCCTCTGGGTTTGATTCCTCTACTGTTTGCCTCAAAGAAAAACCACTGGAGAAGTTTTCCTTCATTGATTCAAACCATTCCTGGTTTAGTCGAGGATGTTTTCAGAACCAGCGGTCCTTAGGGAGGCCAACTACCAGTCCCAGTGAGGCAGAAATTCATATTCAAAGTCCTGGTTGGAGCTCAGGTGTGAATTTACACTACCAGATTATGGTTTATGAGTGTGGAGAGCAGAGGGAGGAGGGTTGGGACGTCAGATTAATAAATATGAACAAAGGACCTTGACTTTCTAAAGGAAAACAGACCGAAGGCCGGAGCATTCTGAAAATGAGAGAAGTTTATGTGAATGTGTGGGGGCGGGAGTTTTGGGAAAGATAGCTGGAGGACAGTGAAAGGAGGAGGAGGAGGAGGAAGATGGAGTTCCTGGAATCTGCAGGAGGCTTCGTCCAGTGGGAGGCTGTTCGTAAAGGAGCGTTTCAGGGTTAGGAAAGCCATGTGTGTGTCTGCGAAGGCGTCGTCTTCACTGGTGTGCACGGGAATGTGAGGAATACCAAACAGGAGCTGGAATGCTGTCGTTAAGGTGGTTTAAGTTTGAATCAAGCTCCCCCAGGGGATGGGTCAAATGCGGAGAACAAATTTTGCACACACATCAGTGTGTGTGACAACTAATGGGACTTTTACTTTAGCTATACTACATCAGAACTTCGTTAGGAGCCATGAAAAAATGTTAGGCCCATTCCTTATCCAAATTTGCCATTGCTGCTTTCGAGTGGTGCTGCTTTGTGGATTTGAGTTGAATAAAGACCTCCATCATTCTGAGTCAAAACAGTGAAAAGATCTACACTTCTGGACCTGTCTTTAGCACTTCTGTTGTACTTTCATCACCTGTTGTTGTAAAACCTCCGTCTGGGTAGATTTTATTCGGTTTTCTTTACAATGTTGCTGCCATAAAGTAAAGTTGGACACATGGCAGGCAGAAGGAAACATCACTGTGCCAGCTCTGATTCCTTTTAAGATGGTTTTTTAAATTCTGTAGATCCTCAAAATCCAGGTTTTCATGGCCCAGAGGGGTTGGACCTATAGCCCAACAAATGCCTGCTGTTCTCACTGGCACCAGTCTGCTTGACTGCCATGGACCACCTCAGCCCAACCGGCCGGTCGATGCTCCAGGGTCTGTGAAGCAGCGCATGGACTGTCTGTCAGCAGAGTTGATGTGAGGCTGAAGTGGTGAAAGCAGAGGTCAAAGGCCAGGCTGACCGTGTGTTTGGGTTGGGACAAGACTCTGTCATCCAGTCAGTCTGCAGGTCATTCATCTGAGCTGCAGCTGGAGTCTAAATATACAATTCAAAGCTTTCCATGCTGAGCAGATTTCATCGACCTGCTTCTGCAGCTCAAGTTTTATACAGGAATAAAAGTTTCTATGTCTGCTTGTGAAGATCTTAAAAGGATCAGTTAACCCAAATTCTGCTTAAGTCAATAAAAACCTCTAATATTAAAAAAACATTATCAGCTTATTAACGGGAGAAATCAAACCTAATAAATAGTTTATAAGGCTCATTCATCTCCTCTGACTGAGCAGACCCAGGTTTTAGGTAAACAACAACCTGCTCTTTGATGAAAATGAGAAGAGCCAGCCTCCTCTGCGTCTGATTGGCTAAAACCTTCCATGCAGCGAATCTTATAGGGCTAGTCTAAATTAGAGCGTCATCTTTTAGCTTGGTGCTACGTAGCAACTGTGAGTTTATGAACTGAAACGTTAAAAAACAGCCAACATTTGAGTTTCATAGTGGCAGATCTCCAGGTAAAGGTGCAATTTGTAAAAATAAAGTAAGAGTGGCATCTTGTGGTCAAAATCTGGTACTGCAGTCCGTTTTTCTAAAGAAAAACTGACCCTGTTATTCCTGTTCCATGAGATTCATGGCTGCTTACCAGAGCTGTAGCGAAGCGTCGATGACGTTGACAGCTCGATTCTAAAAATTCGTCGACGTCAGATCCGGTAGTCAACGCATCACACCCACTTGTTGCATCCCCAGGAGTTTGTAAATAGAGGAGGAATCTGCCTGTTTTTCCTCTAGTTCGCCCTCTTCTCCGCCTTTAGGATGCCCGCCAAATACCGAAGACCCAGAACAACGTCCGTCCGCTACTAGATTCCTTTCCTGTTTTGCCCGCCTTCGTCTCCCGGCAACGGACAACAACTTCCAGGGTCAGATGCGCTGCTTCGTCTCTACCGCAGATGTAGAACATCACCGGGAGCGTTTCTCCCTTCATAAAGGAGCTTCTTTCAGACATTAGGAGAGCTGGTTTGGTGGTAGCAGTCTCCCCTCCATGCTGGTCTGTTTGCTGCTGGGTATTTTTGGTTTATTTAAACTTGGTAATTTGAACTTAACATTGGTAAAGCTACTGTTAGCATTTTCGCTAACAGCTTCTTGCGTTTGGATAAGCTGTTACGTTTTGGTTTAGAGTTCATCTTTTTTTGTGGTGCAGATCTCCCTTTTATTACATTTAGAGTGTTGTGGGTTTTCGGTTTAGTTTAAAATATCACCTTGAGTTTGGTTTAACCGCCCAGTTTAGAGTTTGGACCTTTGGAGGTCCTTATTTTGGTCCAGAACCCAGTAATCTTTGCCCAGTGGGACATCCCTACTTATTTGTACTTTTGTTTTAATTCCCCACAGGCAGAATTAGTTTTATTATTCCCAACCTGTGGATGGAAAGGTTTATGTTTTTTGTTGTTGTAAATTAACCTGATCATCATTTTAACTTTTAAATCCCGCATTATTGTCTCTTCCTTTTTGCACACCAGCCAAACTCCCCAGGAAGGGTCGTAACACCACCCGCCTCACACACATAAGTGACCAAAACAAAGCAGCATGGAGACACTCCATCTCCAACCACCTCTCAGGCAGCAGCCTGCTCTCCCAAGTTCTACACCTCACCAGAACATAACCAAACGCAACACAATAAAAGCAGTGTTATACAAAATGGAAGGCCTGTAGTGTTTATTCTCTTACAGTAACAATTTATCAATTTTTTTGAGGAATTCATTTGAGATTTTCTGGTTTTTATTAATTGTGCAGTAAGAAAATAATAATAATTAGATTAATCGTCTAAATAGTTATTAGAATAGTCGACTATTCGATAAGATAATCGTCAGAATAATCGTTTTAAAAATAATCGTTTACCCCCAGCCCTACTGCTTACCAGGTACGGATCAGTACTAGAAGATGCTAGGTGACAAGCAAAGAAGATACACAGTAAATTACTTTATAGATAAAAACATTATTATAGCTGGTGTTATCCCGGCTGCACAATGAAAGCATCAGCAGCGCGGAACAGCAGCGGAGCGGTTTACTCACGACTAACACTGCCCTCGAGTGCACGCCGGGAGAGTCTCAGCAGCAAAGCAGCTTCTCTGCCGTGCTCCTCGCTCGACCACAAAATCCCTTGAGATTTCAAAGGTTACATTTATTTTATGCAATCCACCATTTAACCAAAAAGAAGCAAATCACGTTATCACTGTCATATATGATGTTGCTCCTCTCCACCGCCAGGAATAATGCCATGAAAACACCCCGCTGCACTACTGGAACGATGCTGCGAGTAAATAACCCGCTAGGTCACACGTTAGCTTCATATATGTGAAAAACTGCATTGCTGCAATACTTTTATTTTGAAAATAACACTGAAAACGTGTGTTCCTGTCTAGCCCTACATTAACTGAGGTAAATGATGCATCTCAGAAGCGGCTTGCAGAAAAATTTGAACCCGAACCTATCTTTAGGGGCGTGCCACTTCTGGGATGCGTCTGAAAATTGCCGCGTCGCGACTGGCTTGTTTAAAGCTAGCTTAACACTATAACGGATTCTATTTGAAGCGGTGCCGTTCCACGCCGCTGATGCTTCTAGTGTGCAGTAGGTGTTAGCACTCTTGGGTGTTTACAGTAGTGAGCACTTATGCCTCCAGCATTAGGGGAAGTGTGGTGGTTTGCCATCTTGCTGTTAGCTTGCGTTCATGATAAAGGATAAATGACCCGCACTTGTAATATGCCTTTAAGACTCAAAGAACTCCAAAGCGTTTTACACACTTTATGGGCTCGACACACGGGAAGCGATATCGCCTCTCCTCCATTCATTTTCATTGTGACATGCGCGACAAAGCGATAATCGCGGGTCTCCCTCCTATTTAGCAAAACGCGAAAAACGTGCGAGTGAAATTTTGTGCTCTTGCACGTGTCGTGCACAGGCAACCCAGCGACGCGATCCCAGAAAGTTAAAGCATTTTCAACTTTTCATCGTTGTCGCTCGGACGAGGACCAATCAACGGAGGTTTCGTTCACTGACCAATGAGCAGACAGGATGCTCCGTACATCTCCGAGCAAACATGGAGGAGAAGTTGATTATTATTATGTTTTATAGTAAAATCACAAGTAAGATTTCACATAACTCTAATAGCACCTTGTGAAACATCATATCTACCACTTTATTTAACTCTGAACTGCTTAAATAACCTTAATTCCCTCCAACCTGACACAGCCAAACAAAACAACGGAAGTTTCGATTTCACCATGGAACAGAACGCGTAGACGGCTTTGCCGCTGGCCGCTGCCGCGGATCGCCTCCCGTGTGTCAGGTAATAAAAGCGACAGCGACGAATTTCGCTGATCGCGGTCGTTTGTCGCCTCCCGTGTGTCGAGCCCATTATCGTTCTGAATGACTCACACTTACATTACATTACATTACACTGTAATACTGTAATACAGAGTTGTGGGTAACTGAAAAATTAGGTTGGGATTTTTTTAGAGCCTACTATTTACTGCTAGCCCTTAGCATTGTCAGCTCAACATTAGCCTTTAGCTGTTAGCCCTTAGCATTGTCAGCTCAACATTAGCCTTTAGCTGTTAGCCCTTGGCATTGTTAGCTCAACATTAGCCTTTAGCTGTTAGCCCTTAGCATTGTCAGCTCAACATTAGCCTTTAGCTGCTAGCCCTTAGCATTGTCAGCTCAACATTAGCCTCTAGCCTGTTTCACTCAATATTAGAGTAAAACAAAAAGATGCCATGGCTTCTTAGGTGTGCAAGAAAAAGCTTCTGGGTCACTCCTGTTTACTGGCTTTGGTTCTTCAAACAGCGTTGGAGCTTTTGCCCGCTGGTGTCAGATTACAAATGCCACGCTTTAGCGTTAACTTAGCCTGGCCAGCCATCCCCATACTTCCTTATGGGAAGTTTGGTTTGAATGTGTTTGAACTAGAGGACGAGTTTGGCAGTCCAGGCTAGCGTTAGCTGGCACTGACTCTGCAACCTTGTGGGCTCACAGATTGTAAAAAAAACTCCGTCCCTCTTCGACCATTTTGAAAACTGACGACGTATTCTCCACTAGGACGATGAATTTTGAAGTAAAAACCATCAGACCAGTATTTTGAGCTCATTTGATCTCCGTTAGCACATCCTCTAATCTCTGACCTGTAAAGTGATCTAAAAATGCTCCTTAAATGCTCCGGCGGACTTCCATGGGAGTTTTCTGAAAGACGCAGAATCCAAATTTAACATATTTTTTGTTGGATACAGATGTGAGTCGGTTCCTGTCGGTGTTTAGTTGGGCGTCTCAGAGGACTTTGGCTGGTAAGAGGATAACCACGGATTCACGGTGTTGCAGTATGAGGAAATTATTTTAATCCTCTTATTTTAAAACAATGTTGCTTCCGTCAGAAAACTGAAGGAATTTGGTTTGTAACTCAAAAGTTTTGAACCAAGTGGATCTAGAGGAGAATCTGCTGAGAGTTGCTGAATCTTTCTGCTCGTCTCTTCTTTGTGCAGCAGAGGTGAATTTGCTGAGGTTCTGCATTTGCCACGTTATCAGCTGACTTTTACGCTCTGCACAATTGTTGAATTTCTTGTGGTGCCAGTTTTCTGCCAAGTGCTGAAGATGAATCTGGCTGCGGCGGTTGGGTCAGGCTGTGACTCACAGGTGTTTTTGTAGAGCTGGTTTGAGTTTACGTTACATCCTGGCACAAATGATCAGGTTTGATTCTAGATAAAAGTTTCATGCTGAGTTGTGCTTATCATAAAACACAACTCAACAGGTCCAGGACCCCCATGGTCCAACAGAACCACTGCCACTCACCTTCTCCTTCTGTTTTCCCAGGATTTCTACTCCACACTATCTGCCTGGTGTCCTGCCTTATCTGGAAGGTCTTCCTCTCGGGCCTCTGGGACTTCTTCTGGTAGAAGATGGTCATCTCCGTGCCCATCTCCAGGCTGTGGAGGATGCTGGGCCCGGCCTCGGTCCAGTCCAGCATCCTGGAGGCCGGGGGCTCCTCGGTACAGCCGTTCAGGCAGCCGCTGAACCTGGCTGCGCACATCTTCACAGCATCGCAGCTTCCAGCTGTCTAATCCTCGGTGATTTCCGGACGCAGGAGGAGATCCAGCATGTCCAAAGCGTCTGCAGGAAGTCTGGTTCCGATCTCCGGCTCGGTTCGGTCAGCGCGAGCTAAAAGTCATCCCTCCGCCGTGAGTTACGGTCCGGTCCTCTGGGGGGAGCAGGTCCCTCCGTGATCCGTTCCAGATGCGTTCTGGCAGCAAACCGACTGAGCTCTCATCACCGCTGGAACCGGGGTTTCCTGAAGCTCTCCGGTTCCGCGAGTGTCACCGCAGAGCCACCTCCTCCCAGTCCTCCTCCGGTTCCAGGAAAACCGAGGCAGAGCGACACGGTGGCTTACGTAATGAGAGACAGTCGGGCTGCGACGCGCGGATGGGAGAACCGAGGAGACTTCATCCACCGGACCGGAGCGTTCTCCCCCCACCTCAAAACCGCTCCTCCTCCCGAGCCGTCGTAGGAGGCACCGTGCGAGGTCTGGGCTGCGGCTCGGTTCCTCCGCGTCCAGAAGTTTCTGTGCGTCTCCTTGGAGGTCTCGGAGGAAGCCTGTACCAGCAGACCGGAAAGGCTGGATCATATTTTTATTTTTTTTTCCTGTCTGTGCTGCTGAAAGTATCAGGAGGAGGAGGAGGAGGAGGAGGAGGAGGAGGAGGAGGAGGAGGAGGAGAGCGACCTCCGCGGGCCTGCAGGGATCTGCAGCTCTGGATGCGTCGTGCGTGCGTGTGTGTGTGCGTGCGTGCGTGCGTGTGTGTGTGTGCGCGCGTGTGTGCATGTGTGTGAACATCAAGTATCACCTACAGCCTGTGGGTGCTGGTGATATTTGCAGATTTGCATTAAACTTCTGCAGATTGAACTCATACCAACACTCATCCCATCTGCAATTAAGAAAACCTGCTTTAAAACAAAAATGTTGCCTCTTTTTTAGCCTAAAAACAAACAACCAAACAAAGCGTCTGTCCCATCAGTCCAGTGCATAGTTAACTGTTCTGTTAAAGCTGAAGTAGGAAGCTTAAAACAATAAAGTAACTCCCCAATGGCCTACATTTGACTATTTGACCCTGTTCTATGATATAAAGTCATCTTTCATTATTCATTTACCCCCCAAGCCTATTTCTGCTCCTCCATCTGCCCTGGGTACAGAAGAAGAGACATGCTCTATGTGGTGTATTCATCGGACTGAGTTATCTTGCCTTAGCTGATGTTCTTTGGTGGCCGGGGTTGATGACGTCAGGACTGGGAGACGGGGGCTTTGTTCAATAAAGTTTGAGCTCGTAGTAACGGCACACAGTAGCCCTGCGTCTTCTTGTTAAAGCAAAAGAACACGACGTGGTGTCAGAAGTGCTGTGTGGCTGTGACTGGGATGGCTGAACACTTGACGAGGACCGTGAGGGTGGACTGGTGAGCGGACATGTCGGACGAGGAGAATGGTTGGCAGTCGCGGGCTGGAGTTAGTGTTACAGGCTCTGGTATTGTGGGCGACGGTGGCACAGGAGTTAAGTGCTCGCCTCCTAATCGGAAGGCTGCAGGTTCGAGCCCTGCTCAGTCTGTCGCTGTCGGTGTGTCCTTGGGCAAGATACTTAACCCACGTTGCCTGCTGGTGGTGGTCGAAAGGACCGGTGGCACCAGTGCATTGATTTAAGCACAGATTATTCAAATATTTGATTTAAACATCTTGTTCATTCATCACATGATTATTTACCGTATAACTATAACATCATGGAGTCTTCACTTATTCAGAGTGAAGAACGATGACGTCTGGCGTTCGCACAGAGAGTGCAGGACCTTGGGAGAGAATGTTCGTTTGAATGTCAACACGCGCTGAGCAGAACCTTCTGGATTTAGAAGGCCAAACGGAAAGTGGATTTATGCTGTAGATGAAAAGTTATTTTGTTGATCAATAAATAGGTGAAAATTGACCCTTTTGGACGTTACAACCCCCCACCCCACCCCCCTTTTCAAGGTCGCGGGGTCACGGCAAAGACCACGAGGCATTGGACAATCTTAGAGGCCCTGAGGACTCAGCAGAGGAAGACAGAGTTAGTTCTCAGGCACTGAAGCATCATGAGTGAGGAAAAGCAAACCCCCACGCAGAAGAATAGTCAGTAGACATCCCAGTCAGGAAATTGTAATCCCACTTAGCGAAATCCGCAGGCAGGGACCACGATGAGAAGTAAACCAGAGCCATGAGCAGAAACAGACCAGATCCCAGCGATCCAGGACACCATAGCAGGAAGACCATAGGACGTCCAGAACTCCAGAAGAACCGGAACCCAGACCAGCAGATCCAGGCGATGAAGCAGTGATGTTGTCTCATGAAGCGAGGACATCTGGCGAAACTCAGCAAAGCATCAAAACACACACACACAGGGCATTTGACCGTAGACCCACATAGATGGCGTCTGATGGGAAAGAACAAATAAAAAAAAAAAACACAAGTACTATATGTACCTGAATGTGCTATGTGTACGCAGATCATGTGAAAAGAGGTCATCTTAAAGGAGTGGATGCAGTAAACTACGTGTACTGGATAAGTGTTGCAAAAAGAACACAATAAACAAAAACCTAAAATATATGTAAAGGAAAGTTAAAGCTTTAGAGCAAAAATGGAAGAGCTAAATAATCAGTGGCTCATAACTGGCTAAAATTTAAATAGAAGGAAATCCTAAAAGTTATGTAATAAAGTAATCAGTGGTAATCAAAATAATGCAAATACGAATGTATCATTAAAAGAATAATATAAAAATGAAGAAGAAAGAAGAAGTTGATCTGTGTTGTTAGTAATCAAACCTACATGTGAATGTACCACGGAAGGAATTAGACATTAGTAATGTAAAACTGAAGTATAAAATTAATTTAAATCAGTCATAAAATGTGTAAAAATTGTAAAAAGTCTATAATCTCTTTATTTATAAAAGTTAGGTGTTAGCTAGCTTATGAACATTAGCTTACATTCTCCCAAGTTGCCAACCTTGCCAGAATTGGATTTATACTACTATGTGATAAACAATGTTTACTCTTTTGCTGATTTTAAAAACAGCTGTCTGCTGTCCCTGCAGCTGAAAAACACCCTCACAGCATGATGCTGCCACCGCCATGCTTCACTGTGGGGGCTGTATTGGACAAGTGATGAGCAGTGCCTGGTTTTATTCCACACATACCAGCCAAAAAGTTCTATATTGGGTCTCATCAGACCAGAAAATATTATTTCTTACCATCTCGGGGTCCCTTCAGGTGTATTTTAACAAACTCCATGTGGGCTTTCATGTGTCTTGCACTGTCGGGAGAGGCTTCCGACAGGCCACTCAGCAGTAGCTCAGGAGGTAGAGCGGGTTTTCCAGTAATTGGAAGGTTGCAGATTTGATCCCGGCTCTGACAAGAGAATGCTGCTGCCTTGGGCAAGACACTTAACCTGCCTTGCTTGCTGGTGGTGGTCGAAGGGACCGGTGGAGCCAGCGTTTGGCAGGCGTTGCCTCTGTCAGTGCAGTCCAAGGATACATCGTAGCTCGTCACCACCAGCGTGTGAATGACTGATTGTGTTGTGAAATGCCTTGGGGGGTTGTAGAAGGTGCAATACAAATACAGGCCATTTACCACTCCATAAAGACTGGTGGAGGGCTGCAGTGATGGTTGACTTTCGACAACTTTCTTCCATCTCCTGACTGCATCTCTGGAGCTCAGCCACAGTGGTCTTTGGGTTCTTTACCTCTCTCATCGAGGTTCTTCTCCCCCGGTAGCTCAGTGTGGCTGGATGGCCTGCTCTAGGAAGGGTTCTGGTCATTCCAAACGTCTTCCATTTAAGGATTGTGGAGACCATTGTGCTCTTAGGAGGCTAAGTGCAGCAGAGACGTTTTTATAACCTTGGCCAGATCTGTGCCTTGCTGCAATTCTGTCTCTGAGCTCTTCAGCCGGTTCGCCTGACCTCATGGATCTAATTTGCTCTGACATGCATTGGGAGCTGTAAGGTCTTATATAGACGGGTGTGTGGCTTTCCTAATCAGGTCCCGTCAGTAAACACAGCTGGACTCCAATGAAGGTGTAGGACCATCTCAAGGATGATCAGATGAAATGGAAGGCACCGGAGTTAAATATATGAGTGTCACAGCCAAGGGTCTTAATACTTCAGACCATGTGATATTTCAGTAAGTCTTTTTTAATAAATGTAATAAAACCTTCTTATGTTAAGCACTTTGGTCACCTTCCAGGGTAAACTTTATTGATAAATCTGGATACTTTTCTAAAATTCTGTTTTTCTGTCAGCATGTGATGCTGCGTGTACATTAATGAGAAAAAAAGGAAATTAATGTGTAATGATTTAAAGGGACTTTATGGAGTTTTGAATTTTTATGCTCGCGATTGCCCCCTCAGGCCAAAAGCGTAATGGCAGCTTCAATAGTAGGCTCGTACACGAGGCGCGCATGCTGTACGTGCACACTCCTTAACGAAAATAACAGCTGAGACAGTCCTGTGTGTGTGTGTGTGTGTGTGGCCCGGAGGACAGAGGACAGGAGAACGCGCAGCTAATTAATTAAATAATTTGGTTCTGTACCTTTCTCTTCAGCACAGCCGACAAAGGTTTATGATGGGTCAGTCCTCCTGCATGCTCAGATCATTCCCTTCCCTTGCTTGAAAAATTGTTCCAAAATGAAAGTTGAACCCACATCTTTTTATCTGTGAATTCAATGCCGTTCGGCGAGTCTCAAATAAAAATTTGGGCATCTTACTGTAACAAAATATACCATTAATGTAAAAAAGAAACTCTAAATGAACTATGTTCACATCCAGAATCAAACCCAGGTCTTCTGCATGGGATTCAGACATCTTACTAGGTGAGCTACGCGCCAGTAACATTTGACGTATCTGTAACATTTATATCCTTGATGACAGCTGAAACAACGTCAGACCAAAGAACGGTTCGGAGTGAAAATGGCTATTTTGTTGCTAATTTGCAGGAAATATCTAGAAGAAAGTTCTACAGAAAGTAGCTAAGGGTCCTCAGAAATGTAGCTAGCTTTGTCACTAGGCGTTAGGAACAGCGACAAAGTGGCACTGCCTCTCTCTCTGCTGCTAAAGCTACAGATAGCAAATGCTACGGGCGATGCCTGAGCGTGAACGCGCATGAAGCAGCCTGCTCGACCCGAGCATCTCTCTTTTTCTGTGATTTTACAGAAAAACAGGCAATCACAGTAAAAATGCCAGGGCTCATTCTACAGGACCAGGGCATTGCAGGAGAATGTATGAAGAAGACATTTATTATTTCTATACATGTTTTGACTGTCAGATTTCCATAATGTCCCTTTAAGCCATAAGGCGTAGGATTCCATAGGAAATATGAAATCCACCTTACGGATCTGAACCGGCAAATCCGAAGCTGCGATTAGTTCTGATGGGAACTGAAGGTGATGTCATCGCGTTAAGCTTTGGTTAGGAGGTTCATAAACACATGAGACACCATTTGCCGGTCTACCTACCCTTCAGGAAGTCCCCTTTAGATCAGGAATGTCGAGATCCAGCTTGACCCTCTCTGGAACCGAGCCGGTAGGAAAATCAGCGGTTGCCGACCAGTCCAGTCTGTGAGATACTTCCGGGTTGCGACAATTTGTTGGCGTCTGGTGAGACCCGAGCCTGGGTCTTGATAGTTCAGCTTTTATTCTGAAAGGAACTGTTGAGCAGTTGGAACAGCAACGAATTTTCCAGCTTGTCGTTGGTTCTTTCGGTTAAAGAGGAGAGTTACGGATCGGCCACTCCGACACTTTCTCTGGAACGCTTTGAACTGGCGTTAGAGATGACGTGGGCATAGTTTTATACTTCGGATGTTTTGGTTTATGGCTCTTAGCAAATGGCTGCAAAATAACAGAGTGAAGAATTGACGGGGGTTCTGAATACTTTCCGTTCCCACTGTAAATAGGATGGTTTGCCAGGCTAGTTATGAGCTTTTGAGACAAATCAGACTCAGCCAAGCCAGCTGAACAAGAACTAGATTTTGAAAGCGGCCTTTAAAACCAGAATCGGTGCAAACCGCATGCGTTCACCTTAAATAGCAACCTAGTTTAATTAGATTTCTTTATGTTAACCCAAAGGTTTTTGAGTAAACGGTTCTTCTAACATATCTATACTGCATTATACAAATGAAGTATTCAAAATAAAATATTTATAAGAACATCAGAGTTGTTTCTTTATTGCAGCAGAATTGTAGATATAGGACTTGCTGATGTTTTTGGTGTCAAACCTTTTTTAATATTCCTGCATCCGCTAAGTTGTGAAAGGGCAGTAAAGGAACACAAACGGGAAGAATGTGAGCGTTAACCAATCCACCTCAGAGGGACGAGATGGTCATGGATGATCTCACCTCCTCTCCGTGTCTAATCAGCTCCATATGTCCACTGGGTGTTTCTGTGGTTCTACTGGTCAGCAGGGCCTCCAGTAGAAAAACCCTCTCCACACGTGGTTGAGAGTAAAAACAAAGTGCTGCAGAGTCTGGAGGTCAGAGGGTTTCAGTGGATCAGACAGATTTCACAACAAAACGAGTCAGAAATAGTCGGAACGAGAGCAGATGACGGCTAAACTACAACACCGCCGAGGCCTCGAGAAAAGATTAGACTCGCATTGTGTGAGGTATCTCACTGAAAGTCTTAATGTGACACGTTTCAAACAAACAAATGAGAGGAAAGCAGAAACCAGTAGTTTTCCATCCCACCACTAGAGGGCAACAGAGCTGAAAATTAATCACCAAGCAAGAAGCTGAGAAAAAATTTAATAAACAAAACACAAACAGGTGAAAATAAACAAAAATACTGACGTTTCAGGTGATCTGAGGTAGAGAACACTGACTAGCTCTGAAGGTTTATAGATCCCGATCTGCAGATGGAGTGTCATTCAACCTGAAGGGATTTTTCTGCCACTCAGAAGTGAGGTTCTGCAGAAATGTTTTAAATTATTCCCATCTTTATTTTACCTGTTACAGATAGCATCTTGAACGGCCTCCATTCAGAAAAATAGAGCTATCTAGTCAGGATTGATAAGCTTACGGCTAGTCTTTTCTGCGGTCACAGGTGGCAGTATCTGTGGTAAGGAGTTTTTGCATCATTTCCTGTTTTCAGTGTTGCACTTTGTGTAGTTGTTCGGTGTTTGTGGCTTGCTAAAATTAATTAAATTTCTCTGTACTTGGATATCTCTGAGTTATTGTAGCACATAAGCACGCTAAAAACACATTTTCTGTTGTTCCACCTCACTTTTAGGGAACCATTTGAGTTCGCACTCAGTTTATCTGGTGTTGAACGGGTTGATCGTCCAGTTAGCTTAGCCTCAGCATGGCTATGGCTACTTCTGTCTCTGCTTCTCCGTCTCCTATCTCTTGCTCTCTGTGTCAGATGTTTAGCTACTCCTCTGCCTCCTTTAGTGATAATGGTACGTGTAATAAATGTAGCATTTTTGTAGCTTTGGAGGCGAGGGTGTCGGAATTGGAGGCCCGGCTCCGCGCTGTTGAAAAGCCCGTAGATATCCATAGCTACTTAGCTAACGCGGGGCTAAATAGATCAGAACCACCCCGTAATGGTCCTCCAGTAGAACCCGAGCAGCCAGGACCTCAGGCCAGCTGGGTGAAAGTACGTAGGAATCATAGAACCCAGCCCGTGGGCCACCACCGACCCGTTCACTTTTCTAACAGATTTTCCCCGCTCAGTGACGCACCCACTGACAAGCCGACTCTGATCATTGGCAGCTCCATAGTCAGAAACGTGGCATTAGAGACTCCAGCAACCATAGTTAAATGTTTACCTGGGGCCAGAGCAGGCAACATTAAATCTTATCTGAAACTGCTGGCTAAGGATAAGCGTAAATACAGTAAGATTGTTATTCACGCTGGCGGTAACGACACCCGGTTACACCAATCGGAGGTCACTAAAATTAAAGTTGCTTCGGTGTGTAAGTTTGCCAAAACAATGTCGGACTCCGTAATTTTCTCTGGCCCCCTAACCGATCGGACAAGTGACGACATGTTTAGCCTCATGCTGTCCAACCGCTGGCTGTCTAGGCGGTGTCCTGAAAACAACGTGGGCTACATTGATAATTGGAAAACTTTTTGGGGAAAACCTGGTCTGATGCGGAGAGACGGCATCCATCCCTCTTTGGATGGAGCAGCTCTTCTTTATAGGAACATGGCCAGTTTTTTTAGTCCTCCATGACAACCCGGGGTCCAGACCAGGAAGCAGAGTCGTAGTTTACCACACCCCTCTGCAGCTTCTGTACTGTTACCCACCCACTACCCCATAGAGACAGTGTCCTGCCCACGGCCAAAATCACACAGATTAAATATCAGGCTTAATAAAGCAAATCATGGAAATCTCATAAATATTAGAACAAATTCAACTGAGCAGAAAACTAGAAAAATTAAATGTGGGTTGTTGAACATTAGATCCACTTTTTCTAAGACTTTGTTAGTTAATGACTTGATTTGTAATAATCAGATCTCTTTGCTCTCTCTCACAGAATCCTGGCTGCAGCAAGAGGACTATGTTAGCTTAAATGAGTCGACTCCTTTTAATTATTTAAATCATCATATTGCTCGAAGTACAGGGTGAGGAGGAGGAGTAGCAACCATTTTTCATTCAGACTTATTAATCAGTCCCTTACCAATTAATAGCTACAGTTCTTTTGAACATCTTATTCTTAGTTTTCCTAATCCAGATTGCAAAACTGTAAAAACCACTCTTGTTTGTAGTTTTACATCGACCACCAGGCCCTTACTCTGAGTTTTTGGATCAGATCTCTGATTTTTTATCTGATTTGGTGCTAAATACTGATAAGGTCATTGTAGTGGGGGATTTCAACATTCATGTGGACATTGAAAATGATAGCCTCAATGTAGCCTTTAGTAATATCTTACGCCTGGATGAAAAGGTGAGTTTTTAAATGGTTTTTGAAGACCTCTACAGTTTTGGAGAGACGGATTTTTGAAGGCAGACTATTCCAAAGTCTGGGGGCAATAGTCTGAAAGGCCCTGTCCCCTTTTGGTTGTTAGTCTGGTTCCAGGAGGTTTTGAGATGTGGATCGAAGGTTCAGTGAAGTAGCGGCTGGTTTTGTGTGGGACAACCTGATCTAGAATTTTGAGGCAGTGATCATTAAATGAGTTAGTAAGGAGCTCTACGTCATCAGAAGAAGGAAGTACAAAGTCAAAAAGGGAGGTAGAACTGTTGATAATACATCTTTGCTTGGCAGAGTCTGGTAAAAGAGATTCAGAATTTAGGTTAATATGAAAGGAAACTGACTTATGGTCACTGAACACAACATCATTTATCTGCAGTTTATCAAAAAAAAGTCCATAGGAATAGACCAGATCCAGGGTGTGGCCTGCTCTGTGAGTGGGTCCAGACACGTGTAGGAACTCCCTAGTAGAGCTGTCAGTTAGATCCTCAGCATGGATGTTGAAATCTCCAACAATTATTATCCTGTCTAGTTTAATAGTTGAAGATAGGAGGTCCTGAAAGTCAGACAGGAAGGATGAAGTAGATCCAGGTGGGGGATAGACCAGAATCCCATAAACTGATAGAACTCGACCAATTTTAATCATGGTCATCTCAAATGAGCTGTAGGCGCTTGAGGATTATAATTTGGCATGAAAAGTGTTTCTTCAAGATAACAGCTGTTCCTCCACCGCGGCCTGTGGTCCGTGGAGCAGAGAAGAAAGAGCAGTCTTGAGGACAGAGCTCATGGAGATGAGTGATTTCATTTTCGTGCCGCCACAACTCAGAAATCCATAAAAAGTTAACATTTTCGGTGCAGAACAGATCGTTTAGGATGTGAGACTTGTTGGCGATGGAGCGTGCATTAATTATCATCATTTTCGCAGAGAAATCTGGTGATGTGTGTGCCGCGGGCTCCATTATGGTGGTCGGCTGGTGGGCTAAGTTACTTAGCGACTCCAGGCTACGCCCGCGGAGGCTCTTTGTCTCCCACACCTTCAGGTAGCATCCTGCATCGGGGGCTCCAGTGAGCAGCGAGATCAGCCCAACTCCGTTGAGTTTCTGTTGGATCCGCCACGTCACAGCCGCGGAGCAGCAATCAGGTAGAGCTTCGCCTCTCAGGATCTTTCGAAGCTGAACGAAGAAGCCGGCTCTCTTCCCTCGTTTCCTCTTCCATGGCCTCCGGGGCAGCGGCAGGCCGACAGGTAACAAAGGGCGGACACCTGGGTTAACGCCAGTTTCCAGTGGCGGTGGGAAAGAGGGTCCGGTATTGGAGTTTTGGAGGTTGATCATCGCGGATCTGATCGACAATAGTAAGTCTCGATCATATGTTAGCAGGGAATCCGCACCAGATAAAGAAGAAACAATAAAAAACAACTAATAACCAAAAAAGATCAGGAGCCTAGCAAACGCACAACCACTCATGGGCGCCATCTTGCAAGAGCCTTCTACCATCTACAAATAGAAAAGTTTAAAACCAAAAGGAGTCAATGAATCCAGAATTGCTTCTATCACCCAACAAAACCAGCCAACAGCTGGCTCAATCATGTAATGTCCAATAATGAGCCTGAAGCAACGCATGCTGGTTAAAATACCTACAGGTTATAGTCAGCCAATCCAAGGGGACTGAACTCCTCAGGAGGCGGGGCTTTACACGAAGCAAAACATGGTAACAGGTCCGTGTTTTGAACATTTTGTTTGGATGTTTTTCATTAATACAAAAAAAACAAGTTACTAAAAAATTAATTTATGTTTGATTACATTCAGATTAATAATTTGTTGACTTTCCCATTAAATTCTGAATTTTAACCCAGATTTAGAGTGAAAATAACCCACAGTTGGTTCTGTTTGAAGCACAGAACAGAAAACGGTAAAAAAAAAACATCTTTAGTTGGCTAAAAGGAAGTTGTTTTCACTGCTGCTGTCTTTCTGGAGCTCTGACACCAGGTTGTGGAGTTTTTCTGACAGCGCCACCTAGTGGAAGAGAACACCGCAGACCGGGAATATTGAGTAGTTCTGAGTTTATTTATTTATTTTGCATTTGATGACGACTGAAACTGACCGTGTAGGAGTCGGGCTCCTGCAGCCTCTTGTGTCGGGGGTGCAGGGCCTGCAGCGAGCTCTGGACCTTTGCTCTACTTTCTGCAGCGCTGCACAGAGGCTGGGTGATCTGGGAAACACGCGAGACACATTTAATGCTCCAGTCTAGGCCTTTTTCTAAATGATTAACAGCCTCTAGAGGACTAAACACAAGCAGATCTTTTAAATGTTTGTAATTCCTGAGAATTACACATAATTTGTCCTCCTTTAATCACATCCATGTGATGTAAACTACATGTTCTGTGGTTTCTCCTTCAAAAACATCTAACATGACGACCAAACGTGATAGGAAACATGATCTGGACCTGGGCGGGATTACAGTGTTTAGGGTCTCCATGCTCACCTGTCCTTCAGAGAAGACTTCCTGACGCAGACAGATCACCTGAGCTGGAGTGACTGTGGCAGGTGAGTTCCCATTCTCCAGAGGGTAACAGGTGAGAAGACACCCTGCCTCGGGAGGAGGCTCCATCTTCAGACACAACAGGTCCAGGAAAGGGTGACCTGAAGAGGACAAGACCATGTCAGGAGGTCTGAACTAGGGATGCACTGATAGGAACATTTTGGCCGACATCGGTTGTTAATGTCAGCCCAGTTTCGCCTATTAGATCAATATAGATGGGTTAGGGTTTAAAATTGTCCAACATCAGCCGATGCTGATGCCACATCATGCATCCCCACTGTGAACATGATCAGATCTTTAACTATTAGGGGAAGATAAAACCCTAAAAACAGGGAGTGGAGAAAAGACACTGATTCTGACCCTCAGAATCCATCAGCCTGTAGACGGCTTTCCTCCCAGGGACCGTGCTTTTCTTCGGATCTTCGCTGATCTTCATCCTCGGTCTTCCTCTCACCTCCACCAGCTTGTGATACAGACACTCAGGTGTTTACTTGAAGAGGCCATGTGAGCGCGCACGTCTCTGCTTTAACTTGTTACCTTATACACGCAGCCCAGTGACGGCTGCTTGGTGCAGGTGACCAGGTGAGTTCCGACTCCGACCACGTCGATCTCGTTCTCCTGCAGCCCAAAACACAGAACGTCTGAGCTGAAAACATAAACAAACTCTAAATAGTTCTGGTTCAGTCTTCCTCACCTTCTTGTTGAGTTCGGAGATGCTTTGCTCGGAGATGTTGTTGGTCCCGACAATGATCAGGGAATTGAAGGCAGGGACGGAAAACCTGAAGAACGTATTAGATCCTTCAGAGGAGCGGAACCAAAGCAAACCAAAGTGTGGACCCTCACTCACTGCTCGCTGCAGCGTCTGAAGACCTGACGGACGTCCACCGACTGCCTGCAGAGGTCCCCGCTGTCCAGACGAATCCCAACGGGCCTGTAGCCCAGCTCACACAGCGCCATGGCCACGGCGCAGAAGTTCAGCAGCCCGCTGCTGAAACACACACGAAGACATGCTCAGATGGGTTCATCTAGGTGCCATCATCTAATCTAGCTGAGAGGAGTTACCAGCCCACGCTGTAGCTGTCGATCACAGGAAGGAAGTTCTGAGGGTAGGCGATGGCGTAGGACAGGAAAGCCGCCAACTCGCCTTCGCGGATCTTTCCGGGATCGGCTCCCAGGAGCTCACAGACCTGGCTCAGGAAGCCTTTAGTCAGAGAAATCATGTCGACCGGATCGCCGTCTCCGTTCACCGCCACCAGGGTCTACGTGGAGAGTGGACGACAGTTTAGACAAAATTCACTCACTTCCAAACTTTTCTCAGGCGTACTTTTCACAAAACAACCACGCTCAGATCTGGTCCGGTCCACCAAAATTCTAATTCACAGATAACAACCCGGCTCAAGTTTTACTTCCAAAGGCAATATTTAGGTCAGTCAGAAATGATGTTTTCTCCACGTAGCAAAAGTTATTTAGATCGGCTAAGATCGGCATCAGCAGGTCAGAGCTGAAAATCAGCATTGGCCCTCAAAACCTTAATTGGTGCGTTTTTTGTTGCTCTTTACTCACAATGACTTTACTTCATGTTTAGATCAAACTCTATTTTGCAGCTTGACTTTACAGGAGTCTGTTTTTTGTGCTACAATGACCAGAACCCCATTCGTACATCCTTATGAAGCTGCAGGGCTAGGTTGACCTACCTGTGGCCACACTTCCTCCAGAGAGGAGAAGGAAGTGACATAAGAGTGCGCCATGGTCCCAGCGATGGGGACACCAAAAAGGAAACTGGCCTGAACGTTACTGGTGAGGTCAAACCCTGAAAAGCAGATCCCAGAGTGAGTCCTAAGGTTTCCATGAATTGGTAAAGGAATCAAATGGGATTCACCTCCGATGTGTGTGTACCGCGAGGCAGTGAGTCCTCCATCTGGTCCCTGCGCCCGACGGAGGCCCAGCTCCAGCAGCTTCCTCCCGGGTCCGGCCGCCAGACGGAAACGAGCAGCATTGCTGCAAACCAGACTGTCAGGGAAAGGGAGGGAAGATCCAGAAAGGTATGCTTATTTGTGATTTCAGTCCTGGAGAGACTCCTGAGCATGTGGCTCAAAACCAAAAACAGAGCAGAGAACCACAGAGTCAAGAAGAAAGGATATGAAACCGGGATTAGTAAAGCAAAGAAAATCTAAGAAAATTGTGTTTACATGTTATCAGCAAGATTAAAACCACCCATCCATCCAGTTTCAGCCGTTTTTCCGGAGTCGAGTCGCGGGGTCAGCAGCCTAAGCTGAGAGGCCCAGACTTCCCTCTCCCCAGTTACTTGGGCCAGCTCCTCCGGGGGAATCCCAAGGCGTTCCCTGGCCAGGTGAGAGACATAGTCCCTCCACCGTGTCCTGGGTCTATCTTTAGGTCTCCCAGTTGGATGTGCCCAGAAAACCTCACCAGGGAGGCATCTAGGAGGTCTCCTGACCAGATGCCCGAGCCACCTCAGCTGGTTCTTCTCGATGTGGAGGAGCAGCAGATCTACTCCGAGCCCCTCCCTGATGACCAAGCTGCTCACCCTATCTCTAAGGGAGAGTCCAGCCACTCTGTGGAGAAAACTCATTTTGGCCGTTTGTATCCGCAATCTCATTCTTTCTGTCACTACCCAAAGCTCATGACCATAGGTGAGGGTAGGAACGTAGATCGACCGGTAAATCGAGAGCTTCACCTTCTGACTCAGCTCTCTCTTCACCACGACAGACCGGTACAACGCCCGCATCACTGCAGACGCAGCACCAATGCGCCTGTCGATCTCACGCTCCATCTTTCCCTCACTCGTGAACAAGACCCGAGATAATTAAACTCCTCCACTTGGGGCAGGACCTCATCCATGACCCGGAGAAGGCATTCTACCCTTTTCCGATTCGAGACCATGGCCTCGGATTTAGAGGAGCTGATTCTCATCCCAGCTGCTTCACACTCAGCTGTGAACCGCTCTATTGAGAGCTGGAGATCACGTTCTGATGAAGCCAACAGGACCACATCATCTGCAAAAAGCAGAGACCTGATCCCCAGGCCCCCAAAACTGATGCCCTCCACACCTTGGCTGCGCCTAGAAATCCGGTCCATAAAGGTTATGAACAGAATCGGTGACAAAGGGCAGCCTTGGCGAAGTCCAGCTCTCACTGGGAACGAGCCCGACTTACTGCCGGCAATGCAGACCAAGCTCTGACACTGGTCGTACAGGAACCTAACAGCCCATATCAGAGGGCCTGGTACCCCATACTCCCGAAGGACCCCCCCACAGGACCCCCAAGGGGACCAAATTTATAGTAGTCTTCTCTATAATCAGTGCTCCTCCTTTTGTTGGGAAGAAAGATTTGAATCTCGCTAGACTCAATCATTTTTCTTCTCCTCGTTCTGTGTCTGGTTCAATGACGTCAATTTGGCGAGACGAACATTTATAGTCCGTTACGTATTTTCACACAAAATCTAAAATAACTTTTGCCGCCATTCGAAACTAAGCGCTTTCTTGGCATCAAAACTGTCTTTAAAAATCCCGGACATCATATGTTAAATCCACAGCACATATTAAACGGGATCAGAAGATAACTTTTATCCTCTAACAGACTCTCGTTTATTTATTTGACAGTAGAGGACCCGTGGACCAGCATGGGTGGGATTTAATTCAATTCAAGTTTATTTATATGGCGCCAAATCACAACAAGGGTCGTCTCAAGGCACTTCACACATAAACATTCCAATACAGTTCAGGGGCCTCATTTATCAAGCTTGCTTACGCACAAAACGGGGTCGGAAAACTGCGTAAGCAACTTTCCACGCAAACTTTGGGATTTATAAAAGAAAACTTAGCGGAAAAATGTGCACAACTTTAAGTTGACTAAAGGTTGGTTTATGCTTGACGCGTCCGCGAGGTCCGCACGGCTCTGCGCGGAAAAGTTGCGTCATTTTGTGTCATTTTAACAACCATGCCCCTCCACCGTGCCTCCGCATGGCCCAAAATTTCCGCAACTCGCACCTAGGAAATGTTCTAACCACGCGGATGGTCGGACGCGGAAAAACATGGCGGACCGGCAAGAACTAGTATGGCAGAGGTTCGTAAATACAGACATTTGTATGATTCAGCTCTCAGAGATCACCGTGATCAACATGTTGTTAATAATTCTTGGAGAGAAATAGCTCGCACTGTCGGAAAAGACGACGCTATTAAAAACTGCTGAAATGCCATGTTGTAAACAGTCATTTTTACTTCTACTATGGTGTAGTGTTGGATGCATGCTGTAGAGCTCCATGCTGCCCCCTACAGTTTGGGAGAATACTGGCTCACCGCAGAGACAAGCTGCATGAACCATAAATGTTGCAAGTTGTGAAGTGCGTTCCATCCGCGAGCCACATCACCGCGCGTTAAGTAAATGCGTCAAGCATAAACCAAGCTTAAGGACCTAAGGACTAAGGACAAACACACACATACACTCGCAGAGTACAGACGCTTCTGCTTTTTGCTCCCTTATCTTTTTTTCCCAAGGCTCTTTGTCCTGTCTGCCTACAGAGCACTTCTCTGCATTTCTTCTGGAAATCCCTATTTTTTGGAAATGGATTTAATTAATTGGTCATTCAACGTGATTGATAAGATCTGTTCTATGATGAGAACGGAGGAGGGGGCTCCCACTTGCCCTCAAGGGACACACGCAGCGGGATATGCGCTAGATTCCTGGAAGGTCTGGAGGATCGTTTGCCTCTCTCAGTTGTCCATTGAGGATGTCGAAGACATGTGGATATTTGGCTTGATGATCACTGGATTTCTTCTGATTGGAGTGGGAGGATATCTGGTTTTCTGAAAATTTGGGGAGACGGGAGAGATTGGAGGGCGACCCGCACCCACAGGACGCACCGCCCGGGTGGTGACCTCACAGACTGGGACGTTACGCGAGGTGAATCGTAAGCTGGACAATGTCCTTGCTGCGTTACCGGTATTAGTGCGCAAAATGGATGTCATCTCGGAGAGGGTCACCGGACGGTGTGGGGATGATTAGTACCTATATTGGCTTCACTGGAGGACTTGAATGATCAATACAGACTTCAAGGCAGAGAGGAAAATTATCTCTGCCTGACCCAAACAAAGTCTTGTTATCCAAATCTGACGCTAAGGCAGCCTTAAGCTGCTAACAACAACCCCCACGAAGGAAGGAATGCAGACAGATGCTGTGAAACCCCGTCCCTAAACCCCCCACACACCCCCCCCCCCCCCCGCGCCTTCAGATTGTGGACTTCTGCCTAGCGAGGTCATCAATCTGCAGGAAACTCAAATGTGCTCTGCGCTCCTCCAAGATCTCCCTCCCTCCTGTGTATACAGCTGGCTGAGCGCCACACAGGGCTGCTCGCCCTGGGGAGACAGGATCCCAGCCTTCCTATCGGAGTCTCATGTTGTGAACTGTGATGTTCGTGCTTATATGTTTGTGGTGTTTTTTTGCATAGTAAAGCTATGCCCTGCCGGGAGTAACTCTGGTATGCCTTCTTTTCCCTCCCCCAATTTATCCTCATGTAATTCCCTTTTCATCTTTTAAGGTAGCGTGACTCGTGTTGCGAAGGACCACAGTCACCAATTCTTGTCATGTTTCTTGCCCATGTATGTCTGATCTCTGAATTGTGTGTACTGAAACTCAATTTCATTTCTCTGTATGTCTTGCACATGTGGTAGAATTGACAATAAACTGACTTTGACTTGACTTGACTTGCTTACGCACATTTTGGACATGGAGAGCAATCTGTAATTAAACGGGTGAACTAGTAGTAGCACATTCAATGTCAAAGAGAGTAAAATGTTATTATCAGGAGAGGGAGAATGTTTAAGTGGTTAGCAGCAGTGTGCTAGACGATGGCCCCCTCCATGAGGCCACCACAGCTCAGCAGAACATCGCTGTAGCTTCTTCTGGGGAGAAAAACACTTAGATAGAAAATAAAGTTAACAGCTGAAATAGCAGGAAATAATACAGTTAATGAGCAGATTGTAGAAGAAAGTAGTCGAGTGTGGAAAGTGGTTAGTATGGGCAGTATGTCCTCTAGTCAGTCCAGCAGACTCCCCATACACACCCATCTGTCCAACACTGTAAAAGTCCCGCCGTGTGAACCAAAACCCAAATTTGGACGGCTGAGGTTAGAGAGCAGTTGCTACCTGGCGTAGTTGACCAGACACAGTAAACTGGTTTCCAGCAGCTGAACCACAGCCAGCGGACCTTCCACCTCCATCAGAGGCTCCTACAGAACAGACAGACCGTTACCCCCTCCCCGTCACTCACACAGTGACAGCTTGAACCTGATGAACTAACTCACCCTGGCGAACACAACAGTCCCCTCTGCGACGGACCGCAGCGTCACGGCTGAACAGTCCAGGCCTCGCAGGAAATGGAAGTAGGCGGGGTCAGTGTTTGGGGGCAGGACGGACCGCAGGAACTCCACATCTGTATCCATAAATACACAGAGCTGAGAAAACAGTTGGAGCATGAGAACATACTTACATCCAAAAACGTGTTCTCTCTCACAGAGATCTACAGATAACCTAATCTAATCCACTTGACATCAGGGTGAGATTAGACCAACAGGTCTGGAGCTCCTTTACTTATCAGTAAAGAACATTTGGACTCATTTGTCTCTCTGTTTCAGTAAAATAACGTTAAATACAAGTTTCAACCGTGAATTATGTGGAGTTACTTTGACCTTTATGGATTAATGACAAACTTTAGAGTAAAGTTGAATAAATACTGATGTAGTAAAAGTAATCATACAAAACCCATTTGAAGGTGAGTTTACATTATTGATGATCCACACAAATAGCTCAAAGCGGTCATTTCACTCCTTTAACTCAAGAAAAGTATTAAAGAAAACAAGTGTCAGGATTTTCAAAACCTTAAAAAAATAACAATAAAAGGATTCAAGCACCCGTAAGAACTCGGTACTTCCATCAGCACAAATCCCGTCATCCATTCATCTCCTAACCACTTATCGTGGTAGGGTCAAGGGGACAATCATGTCCTCAACCAGATTCCAAATCATATATAATACTATTTAATATTTATAATGATGTTATTAATTAAATTTTACTTCTAAAGAATGTTAAGTAACAGCAGGTTTAATTATAAGCTTACCACATAAAAACATAATGATCAGCAATTTTCAGTGCAGGTATAGGAATATAGATGTGTTATAAAAGGAGCCTAAGTCACTTCCGGACCACGGGTCCCCGGAAGAACCGAAAGAATGAACGCAAGTCAACGGGGCTAAAAACGCTATTTTCTAATCCCGCTTGTTTTGTGCCATGGATTTCACGTATGATGTCCGTGAATTTTAAAGACACGTTTTGGTACTAAAAACACGGTTATTTTCAAACTGGGGGGAACGCTATTTTAGGTTTTGTGTGAAAATAAGTCCAGGACTACAAATGCGCTTCACGAAAGTGACGTAATCTGACCGGACACGGAGAAAACTGAGGGAAAAGGGCTGTAAGTTCAGTAAACTTCCCACAGGAGGAAAGAACCGCCATAAATCTGGTCATGTGGTGAGTAGCAGCTACGCTAGGGGAGAGGAGATTATGTGGTGACGTCACATATGCAATGTGCCGATTTCTGGTGTGTAGTCATGCTAATTACGAACTTTTACAAGCTGATAAATCTCAAAGTACGTGACTGGCGTGGTCGAAACACCCATCATTACTTTTCATTTAAATTGCAGTACAACATGTTTGATCCAGGGCGTAAGGCAAAGCGGATTAGAAAATAGTGTTTTTAGCCTCGTTGACTTGCTTTAATATATTTCGTTCTTCCGGGGACCCGTGATGCGGAAGTGACTTGGGCTCCCTATTAGTATTTCTGATGTGTTTTAACGGTGTGAAATACATAATTTCTATAAACTTTCTACTTAGAGATTAATTTTAATGTTTCATGATGCTTTTGTTTACTTTGTATAGTCCAGCCCAAATCCAGCATGTTTTATCTTATGTTGTTTCTTATCTGATTCCATTTTCCTGGTTCTTCACTAGACACAGAGTAAATAGAGTTTATTTCTATCTCTTTTGGTGACTTGCTTCGGCTTTCTCTGCAGTCTTCATCAGAAAACTGCCGTTGGTGGCAAAACAAAACAAGAAGCAGAAAGTACAATAGAAACATCAAATTGAAACAAAGAGACATGGACCCAGGACCATGAAAAGGAACAAAGGAGTGTACACACTGGACCACTCGTGGGACTTGGAGATCAACGGAGATGGTGCGGGCAGTAGAGGGCGATGTCGATGCCCCAACCCCCAACCACCCAAGAAAAGACTGATTTATTTCTATGAAAATGTCACACAGTAAACGATTATTAAATAAGCATTTTAATAGGCACGTGAAAACAGGAATGACTAAATATAATTGACACTCGTCTCCTTAAAGGGACTTTACAGACTTTTGAATTTTTATGCTCGCTATTGCCCCCTCAGGCCAAAAGCGTAACGGCAGCTTCAATAGTAGGCTCGTGCACGAGGCGCGCATGCTGTACGTGCACACTGAACGAAAATAACAGCTGAGACAGTCCCGCATGTGTGTGTGTGTGTGTGTGTGTGTGTGTGTGTGTGGCCCGGAGGACAGAGGACAGGAGAACATGCAGCTAATTAATTAAATAATACGGTTCTGTACCTTTCTCTTCAGCACAGCCGACAAAGGTTTATGATGGGTCAGTCCTCCTGCATGCTCAGATCATTCCCTTCCCTTGCTTGAAAAATTGTTCCAAAATGAAAGTTGAACCCATATCTTTTTTTATCTGTGAATTCAATGCCGTTCAGCAAGTCTCAAATAAAAATTTGGGCATCTTACTGTAAAAAATATACCATTAATGTAAAAAAGAAACTCTAAATAAACTATGTTCACATCCAGAATTGAACCCAAGTCAACTGCACTACAGTCCAATGTCTTACTAGGTGAGCTACACTCTAGTAACATTCACAGTATCTGTAACTTTTATATCCTTGATGACAGCTGAAACAATATCAAACCAAAGAACGGTTTGGAGTGAAAATGGCTATTTTGTTGCTAATTTGCAGGAAATATCTAGAAGAAAGTTCTACAGAAAGTAGCTAAGGGTCCTCAGAAATGTAGCTAGCTTTGTCACTAGGCGTTAGGAACAGCGACAAAGTGGCACTGCCTCTTGGGCTCGACACACGGGAGGCGACATCGCCTCTCCTCCATTCATTTTCAACGAGACATGCGCGACAAAGCGATGATCGCGGGTCTCTCTCCTACTAAGCGAAACGCGAAAAACGTGCGTGTGAAATTTTGCACTCGTGCACGAACGACCCAGCGACGCGATCCCAGAAAGTTGAAACATTTTCAACTTTTCATCGCTGTCGCTCGGACGAGGACCAATCAACGAAGGTTTCATTCACTGACCAATGAGCGGACATGATGCTCCGTACATCTCCGAGCAAACATGGAGGAGAAGTTGATTATTATTATGTGTTATAATAAAATCAGAAGTAAGATTTCACATAACTCTAGCAGCATCTTGTGAAGCATCACATCTACCACTTTATTAACTCAGAACCGCTTAAATAACCTTAATTCCCTCCAACCTGACACAGCCAAACTAAACAACGGAAGTTTAGATTTCGCCATGGAACAGAACGCGTAGACGGCTTTGCCGCTGGCCGCTGGCGCGGATCGCCTCCCATGTGTCAGGTAATAAAAGCGACAGCGACAAATTTCGCTGATCGCGGTCGTTTGTCGCCTCCCGTGTGTCGAGCCCATCTCTCTCTGCTGCTAAAGCTACGGATAGCAAATGCTACGGGCGATGCCTGAGCGTGAACGCGCATGAAGCAGCCTGCTCGACCCGAGCATCTCTCTTTTTCTGTGATTTTACAGAAAAACAGGCAATCACAGTAAAAATGCCAGGGCTCATTCTACAGGACCAGGGCATTGCAGGAGAATGTATGAAGAAGACATTTATTATTTCTATACATGTTTTGGCTGTCACACTTCCATAATGTCCCTTTAAGTTCCCAACAACTCCCACAAGGAGGCAGACTAGTGAGATGTCTCCCTGTTGATCCCTGACTTCCCAGGTGAAAGGTCACGGTTCTGATCCACAGGCAGGAGTGTGGTTGTTAATCAGCTGTTTCATAACTAAGTTCGGTTGAGTTTCCTGATCTCCTCTAGCAGCGCTGCAGCTCAGAGGTAAAGAGACCCCTAACCGTACCCCCTCAACGTTAGAGGTCAAAGTTCGTCTAATTCAGCGATCAGCGGTAGGAGGAGTGGATCTGACCCCGAACCGGTCCGACTCCGGGTCTGGTCTCTGCTCACCTGGCTCCGTGAAGCGGAACCCCCGGAGGAACAGCAGGCAGTCTGTCAGACCCGCGAACAGCGAGAAGCCGCCGCCGAACGGGTTGTCCCTGAAGAAGAGCTCGAACACGGCGGGCTCCCGGTGCCTGCCGGCCCGCCAGTAGGCGTAGGCCATGGTGAACTGGTACAGGTCGGTGAGCAGAGGGGGGGCCCGCTCCCGCACCGAGCGCTCCGTCATCCCGCATGTGGCTCCGCTCGGAGCTGCCATGTTCTCCGGGTCGAGCCGCGTCTCTGGGACTTGCAGTTCCCCAAAGGTCCACTGAGTCCCGGACCCGCGGTGGGTCGGGTTTATCCTGCTCCATGGTGATTGAGCTTTCATCTGAAAACCCGCGAGAGGATCTGCTGCAGCCGGTTCTATTCTTACCAGACATTCATTTATGTCAAACAGAATTAATTTAGTAAGAGTCTAGAGTTGGAGTCGGCTAAGAAATGTGTTCAACAACCAAAATTACTGCAACTATTTAACTCATCTGCAAAGAAACACAGAAAATCAACAGTAAGCTCACTTTGACCAGTTAATGTAGTTTATTCTCTGACTTTTCCAGGAGCTGATTTAAAAATAATCACAACTGAGGCGTGTTTACAGTTATATTTGTGATCAGAAGCAGGATAAAACAAATTCAGACCAATAATTCAGAAAGGACGTTTTCTGAAGAAAACGTATACTGTTTATATCACAGATGAGGCACGTCCAACGTGTGGCCCCCATCAGCAGGCTGCTGGACATGTAGATCAGGGGCGTCCAACCCTGCAGGACACTTCTCTGCTTTAGGACACCTGACTCAACAGCCGAGTCATCTTTTCAGCATCATCAAGCGCTGCAGAAGCATGTTAACCACCTGTTGATTAAAACCAGGTGTGCTGAAGCAGAAGATGCCGGATGGCCCTGGAGCTCCAGGGAGCGTCACCCCGGATTCACAGTCACACATAAGGTTTTTATATCAAGATATTTTTTATATGTGGCCTGCAGAGCTTTTACACCACTGGGAAAGGTAATCTTTTACCAAATGCAAGTTTCTATTTGCTATAGTCGTCTTCATCAGCTCAGACGCTGCTGCTGGTTTCCATCTTTCACCACAGGTTTGGTTTGTCTCCTGAATCAGAAAAGAAACGACAAAACCAGCAGTTTGATTTCACCTGCACCTCTGCTTTTCGACCACTAGGGGGAGCGCTGGGTTGATCTGATGCTGATGAAGGTGATGCACTGATTTTTAAACCACCAGAAGTAAAGAAGATGCTTTCGGGGCGTTTCACGAACTAACATTCCTCTCTTAAGAGATTTCAGATTTTATCCCTGTTCTCCCTGCTGCCCGTTGCCTTCCTCTCCTGCAGGGAAATATCGTGCCAGCTCATTGGTTAATGTGTGCTTCTGTCGTCTCCAGAGAAAGTGTGTTGGCTGTCCCGCCTGGCCGCTCTCTGGTGGATAAACAAAAAACGAGCTGAGCTCGATGGCCAGAGCCGACCTGATCAGTCCGACACCCCCCGAGCGTTCCGAGGAGGGGTGATAAACTCGGCCGCTGGTCGGATGCATGTACAGCGCCTCTGGTTGGAACGGGACAGTCAACTTCTCTTCACCGCCGCAGTATGACAGCAGCTGCTGTTCTCCGGTGGGTCCCTGTGGTCCCGCAGGGCTCTGCAGCAGGTGTGTGAAGACCACCGGCCGGTCGTCGCAGCACAGGAAGTTCCTCTCCCTGCCGCACAGCGACAGGAAGGGGAAGTCCTCCTCGTAACGCCCGCTGCGATTCAAACGCAGGCGGCTGAAGAAGAAAACCAGGAACTGCTTATCTGCAGAGGTAAAAGTACAAAAACACCAGGTAGACAGCACAGTTAGATTTTTATTATAATTTTTATTTATTTTTTAATGTATTTTTGCATTTATTAATTTTATTTATTTTATTATCATTTTTAATGTATGTGTCTGTAGTTTTGGGTGTTAAACTTTAAAACTTCAGGCTTTTTAGTTTGGGATTTTTGTTCTTCCTGACTTTGTTCTTGTTTTTATTCCAACCTGACTTATGTGTTCCGTGTTGAAGTACAGGAAGCTGGAACCTGACCACTCCATCGTGTGTGTTGAAAATATGTATTACTTAGAGGCCGACCGATATGTTTTTTTAAGGCCGATACCGATTTTTAAAAAAATTTGTTGCAGATGGGCTAGGGATGGGCACCTTTGACATTTGAATAAATTCCGTACTAATTCCCGGTACCTAGGAATCGATACCGGTACTTAACGGTACCAATTTTAGATACTTTTGAGTGTTTAATATTTTAATTCTCTTTTATAATAAAATATTTTTCTCAATATATAACCATATTTGATAAATATCACGATAAATAACATACAACTGTTTGTATTTTAACATCGTCCTTGTAGTTTTATAAGCTGATAATTAAACTGAAACAAACATCTTTACTGTGAACTAAATTTACTGTGTATCTTCATTCTTTTTGCCGTCTTTTTTCATTTGATTTTTCCTACTGGGAAGTTAGAATTTCCGAGGAGAAAGCAAACGCACCACTAGCTGATAACAATGGTGGCAATGGAAGCTAATTTATCAAGCTAACGTTATCTTAAACAGTTGTCGCTGGTTTCGTCTTCACCCAATCACCCGTCGCATTTAGTAAAGTGAAGCCAAACTTAAGAGCGCGTTCATGTTCTTCTACTCGGAAATTCGGAGTTCCGAGGAGAAAGCGAACGCACCATTAGCGGAACGGAAGCTAACATATCAAGCTAACGTTATCTTAAACATTTTATTTACCTACCGGAGCAGATTAAGATGAGGATGTCTCACTTAGATCGTTGTCGCTGGTTTCATCATCACCCAGTTACCCATCACATTTAGTGAAGTGGACCCAAGCTTTAGCGTGCGTTCTTTCTACCATGCTGCTCTGTTTACAACTGGCTCGCAGCGACCGACGACATAACGCTCTTGCGCATGCGCAGCTGTCTAGGCAAGATCTCGTTATGAAGGACGGGTACCAAAACGAGGCACCGTTTCAAATGATGTGAATCGGTGCTCAGTCAGTACTATGGAATTTGGTCGGTACCTTAAAAAGTACCGAATTCGGTACCCATCGCTACCGATGGCCAATATTTAAAGCCGATTATTAACTCACTCACTGCCATTGACGACTAAAGTCATCATTTTAAATCCAACCGTCATTTTTTTTATTGTGTGGGCGTCGGACGAGCCCCCGCAACGTGAGAACAAACATCTCAGCTCTAAAGCCGATCTTCATCCGCATACGTCACGTGATCAGGAAGCAGAACATCCATGTGTTAGAAGATAGTTTTGGGCCGCTGCTGTAAAAAAAGTGAGGCTTAAACCGGCTTAAACCGGAGAAGCAATATAAATTAAATAAGTCAATAAATACCGTATTGAACTCAAAGCATAAAAAAGGTGTGTTGGGGCCCTTCGGGTCCTTTCTTCAGTCTAGTAGTGGCAGCAGTTGGCCACACAGATACCTGATTTATTTGTATTGACTTTTCGGCCGATACAGAAAAAAAATTAATAAATCGATCGGCCTCTAGCACTACTATATATATTTAGTCAGTTGCCATGGTGATTATGTCTACTTAAACAATAGGTTAAGGCATCTAACATAATTAGCATGTTTTTAATCAATCAGAATAAAAAACTTCTCACCTTTGAAGCAGGTGACAAAGTTTTTCACTTTAGTATCATCGAGGAAAAGCTGCAAAAAGCACCAGATGGTTTACTAACAAACATTTATGGTATGATGTGTTTGAGTCAGTGCACATTCTCACCTGTCCTTGGTGGTCGATGTAATAAAAATACTCCCGGATGTTAGATTCGGGGCTCTGGCCCTGGATGTATGAAGCGGCTCCCCTGCAGACGCTGTAGCCCCCGGTTAGGCAGCGCAGAGCGGCCAGAGCTCTGCAGCCGGACGCCGCCGTCCGGAGGAATAGCATGACCTCGGTGGAGGCCAGAAACCATCTGGTTTAAACGAAGAAAATACAACAACCCGAATAAAAGCGACACAAAGTATTTTGTCCGCAGGACGCAACTAAAGTCCGCTTGAGTGTAGATTGTTTACAAATCGCGGAGGCGACCCGGAAGTGCTCAATGACCTTTAAACGTGTTTATCAGGTTTCACATACTGCCCCCTGCTGGTCAGAAGCCACTACAACGTCAGGACTTTGGAGTTTGTTTTTAATTGTTGATAAAGCAGAAAGTCTTTCTGACCATATAAATATCTGATTGAATCACACATTTCATCTAGGCTCTAGGTGATGTGTGTGTGTGTGTGTGTATGTGTGTGTGTGTGTGTGTGTGTGTGTGTGTGTGTGTGTTTTGTAAAAGCACTCTGAAGATGAAAACTGTCTTTTCCCCAATATTTTTGGTTTTAGCAGAATTTCCCACAGGCTATTTACAACAAGGAAGGCATGTTTTTTGTTCCAGAAACAAAAAAACAAACAAACAAAAAAAAAAACCAACCTCAATGTGTCATTTGCATTGTTGATTACTTATCATTTTGCCCTATATATATGTGTGTGTGTGTGTATATATATATACATATATATGTATATATGTATACATATATATGTATATATATATACATATATATGTATGTGTGTATATATATATATATGTGTATATATACATATATATATGTATACATATATATGTATATATATGTATACATATATATATATATATATATATATATATATATATATATATATACACACACACACATATATATACATATATACATTTATATATGTGTATATATACATATATATATACATACATACATATATATATATATATATATATATATATATATATACACACACACACATATATATATATATATATATATATATATATATATATATATATATATATATATATATATATATGTAGTAGTGGAATAAATTTTTAATTATGACCAATAAGATGTGATGATTCCATATGAATATGAAATATCAACCTGATTGATCTTTGAATGTTTAATCAGAACATTCTAGGGTTCTTTGCTTCTTTAGGGACCATGAACACACTTCGTATTAATCCAGACAGTCAGTATATAGTTTATAAAATTCATTTAAATATTTTTCCTCAACTAACAACTTATACATGAAAATGCCCATTTCACAGCAGAAATAAACATGCCTGGTTTAAAAACATTTAGGTTTAATAGATCTACTTTACATTCATGACAACTCTGAGGGGCTGAATTATTTTGTAACTCTTCTGTTTAGGTGTAATTAAATGCTTGAAATTATGAACAATTAGATTTGATTGACAGGTAGCATGAGCGCCTCCCGCCGACCTCACCTTAAAAGATCAATCAATCAGTTTTATTTATACACCATACCAACTTTATTTACAAAGCACATTTAAAAACAGCATGGCAGACGACCAAATGTACAAATGATAAAAGGTAAAATGCAACATAAAAACAAAAACACAATATAGCACCTATACCACCATCTTATTGGGAGGCCCAAGGTGCAGAACAGCCCACATAAACAAGGATAAACACGGCATATGAGAGTCAAAGTGATAAAATAAATAGAAAAGTAAAAGTAATTAAAAACCATACAGTACAAAAGGTAAAAATACAAAAGCCAGAGTCAACAATGTTGGGGGAAAGCTAGAAGATAAAGTTTTCAGGCAAGACTTAAACTCCTGTAGAGAAGGAGCTTGCTTCTCTGCCAGAGGGAGCTCATTCCAGAGTGTAGGGGCCATGGTCGGCCATGTTGAGTGTCTGAACTCCAGTTGTGTCCTGTGGTATTGCATTTACGGATCATCCAAGGAGTCTCTGCTTCTCCTCTAAAAAACAAAGTAGTTTCTTTTTTGTCGTTAAGTAAATTTATGTTTCCGTAGTCTACTTTATTTCAATAGTTGTAATAGGTAAAATGTTGTGCATTTAACATAACACTGCCTGGTCAAAATGGGATGAACTACAAGAAACAACCTTTTACACAGCGCCTCTCCAGATAAAATTCACGAGATGCTTCACAAGAACAAAATAAAATAATATATATTAAAAAAAGTTTCAAAAATTGATTTAAAAATATTAAATCTGTGGAGGACTCTTCCTGCAAAAATAGACAATAAATAAATGAGAAAACAAATAAATAAATGTGGAAATACAATGTAAACATGTTTAATAAAAAAAATTACAACAGAGGCCAATCTTCATTTTTATTTTTTTGTTCCCAATTTTACATCGTCATGACTTTTTTATGTGCATTTTTATTTCCTCGTTATTTTATTTATGTATTGTCAATTTTGGCAGCAAGAGTCTTCCATACTGCTGTAGTTGGTGTTGGGAGACAAACTTCAGGAACAGCAGCCGCCTGCAGACAGCACCCACCAGAACCAGAACCAGAACCAGAACCAGAACTCCACTCAAACCCGAAACCTCCGAGTTGGAGCTCCAGTTGAGAAGGAGCCTGCTCCAGGTGTCTCTTCCGCCACCTCCTTCCTCCAGGTAGGGTGGAGCAGTTTCTACCTGAGCCGCGCTAACCCAACCCGCTCAGCTGCAGCTCTAGCGCGGACCTCCAGACGTAACGACTCACCGACCTCACCGTGAGTTTGTTTTCGGTAAAACCGTCAAGAGTTATCTGTGATTTTAGCTAATTAGCTAAGGTAGCCTTCGGTCCAGTCTACGTCATCGTTGAAGTTAACTCACTCCTTTTGAAAAATATTTACATTTCACATTTTTATCTCACGCTTATTTGACGTGTGTCTTTTAAAATGGTTAAAGTGGAAAACAAGTTGTACTTTAGTTTCGTTACGTTTTTTACGTCGGTACGTAACTTGCGTAAAAAGAGCAAGTCTGTGCGTCGCTAGCTACAGCATCAAGTTTATAACCTGTACGTACATTTTAGTGACTGTTTATGTTGTGTCAGAAATTAAATGTACAGATTTTGTTTTGTTTTTAGTTTTTTTACGCGTTTTACGTCAATACGTATTTTACGTAAACAGCGTAGATCTTACATTATCTGTTGTTTTTATTATCGTTTTTTATATTTTGAAGTAAAAGTTCGATAATGTTACGTGTCACGTGTCCGAACTTCCCTCATCCGGTCACCGATGTGGTTTTCAGGTTGTTTTAAAGTCGTTTCTGAGCCACTTCCGGTCAGCAGGCATGAGTTCCAACCGGGAACACCGGGAGAGAAACGGAGAGCGGCGCACCCGCGCTCACGACCAGCGGTCCCGTCCTGACAGGTGGGTTCGGTGGCAGAAAACGTTCCGAACAGAACCAACCTCTTTAACGCAGACGGCTTTTTGCTGACATTTGTATTGAAATAAACTTTATTGCGCTGATAAAATAAAAATTAGCTAACGCTTTTGTGAATAATGCAAAATTTTCTGTTTGAAACATTGATTTTTTATGTATGCCTTCATGTTTTTTTCAGATTTTAAATGAATATTTTACATAATTTTACATTTGAATCATAAATGTTCAGTTAAGCTGACTTTACTCCAGTTGTACCTTCATCAGGACTAATCACACATTTGGCATCTGAAATAATCTCTTTAAACATTCCCATCCATCCACTTTCCCCCTCTTCATTTAAACTTTTTATTTCCAAAGCACCAAATTTTCCTAATTATATTGAGCAAAAGTCAGTGAAATTCTTAAATTAGCCTAATTTCAGCAAAGGAAAGAGGAGCAATGAATGCCTGCACAGTAAATACGATGCCACTGAAAGGCTAAAACATTTCACATTATTACATTTGGTTACCTATAAATAATAAAAGATTTATGTTTCTTACATTTCAGAACACGAAAAGTCTCTACAGACGTAAATCATTAGTATTGCATTTATAGAAGGTTTAAAAAAGCAGCAGTTTCCCATTTTGCTTGAGCACTGATTAAACCCGTGTGCTCTGAGTTCCCCGTTTGTGCCAACGGTCCTGGAAGTGGAGCTGAATCTGAATTAGAAACTATTTTACGTGAAACATTTGTAAACCGAGGTTCCCTTGTTGTCTTCAGCAGTAACCGTCTCTAAAATATTGTAAACCTCAGGAATTATATGTCTTAAACACAAAAACTGTCTCACTGAGGGATGCAACGATACCCCTTCTTTTCCAAACAGATGCGATACCGATTCTTGGTTCTGAGTACTCGCCAATACCGATTACTGATACCGATACTTCTACCACACTAAAAAAATGCAATGATTTGGAATACAGACTTTATTTTCTTCTCTGCTTTCACAGGAAAAGACTGTGAGGTAGATAAAAAGTAAAATATTTGGACAGAAATCATCACAAAACTAAAATATCAGGTGAACAGAAATGACAAGTTACAGTGAAGCCATTTTCAAGCAACTGCATTGGTATCGGTTCCTGGAATTGGCACCGATAACAGTATCGGTGTTGATTCCAGTATCGTATCGGTGCCGATAACGATTCCAGTATTGGTATCGGTTAACTTTTACCGATACTGGATTCGGTATCATCACCGATACCGATACTGGAATCGGCACCAATGCCAGTATTGGTATCTGTGCCAATACCGATTCCAGTATTGGTATCGGTTAACTTTTACCGATACTGGATTCGGTATCGGCACCGATACCGATACCAGTGTCGGTATCGGCGCCAATGCCGATTCCAGTATTGGTATCGTTAACTTTTACCGATACCGATACTGGAATCGGTATTGGCACCGATACCAGTATCATTGCATCCGTAGTCTCACTGGTTTCATGTACTTTTTAGAAGTGTTTGAGGACTGAACATCAAACACAAGTAGTTTTTATATCAAACAGAATAAAATGTCTTTTCTGTGACAAAGCAGAAGGAATAACATCCAGCTGTTGATGATCGATCTCGTCTTGTGTTCCAGCTCCTCCTCTCGGCCTCCTCACTATCCCCGTGACTCGCACCACCGGTCCACACAAGAGCGGGACGCCCCGCGGGGGGGACGCGACGAGTCCAAATGCACCCACGTCTGTTCCAGGAGAGGTAGGCCGACGCTCCGGTGAAACGGCGCAGGAATTTCCTCCAGATGCTGCGTCAGACCCGAGTTTCAGGGCAGATTTAGTTCTGTGAAAACTGGACCGACCGGTTGCTGAGGTTAAGCAGAACGGAGCTTCTGAGAACAGAAGAAGTTCATTAAAGAGCAAGTTCACTGAGAAACAAGTTTTATTCATTATTTTTTAAAATGACCAGTTTTTCGTGCAGGCAGAACATGAAAATAGTCTCCTACACCTACCTCCTGCATCAGCTTCTGATAGAAAACAGACGGTGAAACTCTAGGATTAGAAAATCCTGACAGATCTACGTCACCCTGTCACTAACATTCATCTGGACTCACGACGGGGAAGGCTGTTGTTGGTGTAGTCTCCAGGAAACAGCAGAGAACGTCTCTGCTGGTAGAAGCTAACTGTTAGCATTAGCAACTCCACCACACAGCAGAACTCCTCCATGCTTGTGTTGTTTGTGGAGATAAAACATAAATGTTGCAAAGCAAACAGTCAGTGGTAGAGTCATGCTGCTGTTAGCCAATCAGAGGAGAGATGTCCACATATCAGGAAATAAAACTCCAAATTCTGCCGTCTGAAACTACGTTCTCCTCCAGCTTAATTCTCCATCCTCAAACAGGTGCACCGGAGCTTTTTTTCCCCAGTATGTGACTTACAAGATGTTAATTCCTACTAGAGACCGCTGCAAATGCATTAGAAGTGAGTAAAGTTGACCGTTAAAAACTCGCTAAAGACTAATAAAAGGATCTATAATTCTGCATGTGCCATCTAAGTTAATCCAGAGTAGAAAACACCTGTTTTTGGTTTTATGAAATTAAATTCTTAGTTTTTAAAATCTTGTTTTGACATGTCGACCGTTCTTCTCTTCTGCCCCGTGTTCCGGTCAGGCATCGTGCTGATCTGCGCCGTCCTGACCAACGCCCTGGTCCTGATCTGCGTGATTGCAGCTCAGATGGTCGTGTCGGGCGTGTCCTCCATGGGCGGCATGGGCACCTTCAACATCAACTCCGACTTCAACATGCAGGGCACCGAGCTGCAGCAGGCCCGGGACCTGGACGTGCAGTACAGCCAGATGAGGGCACCGTGCATCTATGGGGGGATCCCCTTCAGCCTGGCCTTCGGGGTGGTCTCGCTCCTGTTTGTGGTGGCCGGGAACAAACCCGCCTACCTGATGTCTCGGAAGCTGCTGATGGGACAGGCGGTGTTCCAGGCGGTCGGCGCCGTGGCCTACGTGGTGGCGGTCGGCCTCTACATTCACTTCGTTATCACGGTCAACTCAACTGACGTGTGCAAGCAGCGCGCCATCCTGTACGCGCGGAGAGGCTACACCTGGATGAACTGCGACGTGAGCGGGGGGGATGCGGCCGTGGCTCTGTTTGGGCTCGTCACCGCCATCCTGTACACCGCCGGCGCCGTGCTCACGTTTCAGACCATCAGAGGAGTGAGGCGCTACCTGGAGGAGCGAGATAGACGAGCAGCAGAGGAGGCGACGTCCCGGGGAAGCGCCCAGAGAGCCCCGCTGAAGGCAGAAACCACCTTCGTGTGAGCAGAACCGGCTCGGTTTGGGTCTGAGAACACACAAAGGCGCTTCAGATCCATTACAGCCGCTCCAGATGAGAGGATCAAGTTGGAATGTGAAAGAACCCCCATTTTCCACTTTTTCCTGCCGTGGATTCAGAAACTGTTTACCAGGATCCAGGTCGACTCAGGTGCAATGACCTCATGTAACATTGTTCTGTGACTCTGATGTGACGGACGACTCTGCTCCAGGTGAGAAAGAGCAAAGACGAGTTTGCTTTTCTCCAAAAGCGACGAGGACTCTCTAGTTGTAATCACAAATGCCTTTTTCTACAAACCACAGCTGTTGAATCAGGATTTTACTTCATGTTTAACACAAATGATTCATTTTTAAAGTTGATTTTTTTACTTTTAAACTTTGTAGTTTTGACAGAAGCTAAAATCTGTATATTAGATCATTTAGATGTTTATTTTAATATTTGCTAATCAGTGACACCAACTGGGCCTGATTATCTAATAAATCGTGTTTTTATAGGCAGGAGGAGCTACGTTTGTATTTTTGTCTCCATAATGAAGCGTTTCATCTTTCTGATTCAAACTTTTGAGTTTCTGATGAAAAAGCTGTTTTGTGACGAACGGACTCACCAGCAGGGGGCGTGAGGACCCCCTGCAGGACCCTTTGCACCAACGTCACCTAATCACGTGGGTCCACCATGGTGGACGGCAAAAGCATGTAAACAGTGAGCGACACCATTAATAAACAAAGGGAAAAGTAGAGCCTGAAATTGTTTTTGCGATCAAAACAAAAACAAAACTCCTCCAGCATTCCTTCCACTAGTCCATGCCCAGTTCAGTTATCAGAAGTAGCGCATCTAGCGGTATGCTAACTAGCTTACCAACGTTAGCTTACGTTCTCTCTGCAGCTGTTCACCGATGTAAACATGTTGCTGACTTTGCCTAAATTCACCCCTCTGGATTTATAACTTTATGTTGTTAACAGCGTTTCACTTTACACCAAAGCTGATTGTTAGAAAGTCCGGATCCCTACCAGCTTCTGTTGCTGGTGGTGTTACCGGGTTCAGCTGCTGCTCTCACACCGGAATGAGAAGATCTCTGAACGGCGACGCTCATATAAAAAAATAACGTCATTTTAACACACGTAATCATACATCGGAGCTTTAATATTGTTAATTGTCTTGCTTTACACTACAGTGGACGGCGCGCAGCCTCCGTGGTGAAATACCCGTCCATCAGGATCAATAACTAGTATAAACCCATCACATTTATCCCTGTCCCTGTCTTCCCCGTCAAATAAATGAACGTTAATCTTACCCGGTAAAAAAGAATGTTCGCTGCAAATCTGAAGGCTGCTAGTCCGCTTGATTGATTGATCGCTGCAGTTCATCTCCGTCCTCGGCCTCCATCAGTTATTAAAAAGAAAAACGAGTTGAGTTTACGTCCTTGTCTGTTAGTGCAGCCGACCACGCAGCAAGCTAAAACCATTTTACTGTCAAATCAACTAAATAAAAGCCGTAAAAGGCTACAAACTGGCTTGTTTTGACTAGCTTCACTGGAGTTTAAGCGGTCTTTTTGCCGTCCATCATGGCGAAGGCGGTGGTCACATGAGTGGCGTGACGTCACCTGCAAAGGGTCTCTGCAGACCCGCAGATTCAGGCTTGTACTTTTTTTTGAGACAGCGCTCTCTAAAGGACAAACGTGTAACTGCAACTGCAGATTCAAGGCTGCAGACTTGGACACTGCAGATTCACGCCTGCTGCAGATTCAAGCTTCTACTGTTTTAACAGTTCTTGGTTGGAAGGCAAGCAAACAGCCGTCTCAAAACAGTACAAGCCTGAATCTGCGGTCTCCGGGTCTGCAGCGATACCCTTCTCGCAGGACCGAGCTGTCCCCGCCGGTCTCCTCCTTCCTGCCAGTCCTGACATCAGTGCCGTCACACAAAGGAGCACACATAAAGTGGGACAGCCGTGATGTAAGAGTTCAGTCAAAACCGGATTAGAAACAAAAGAAATCCCAAACTCAGACGCCACTCGTGCATTTTCAGAGTGGGGATTGTTTCACTGCAGAGAAAACATGTTTTTGTATCAGTCTCTTCCAGCTCAAACCGGTTTTAGGTCAGATTTCAGTTTTTTAGTGCTTGAATAAGAATCCTGTGAGAAAACTTGCAATTTCATCAAAGCTTAAACACGTTTTTGACAAAACTTTCCTCAAGAAACCAAAGCGAACAGTTTGAGTTTATCTGAAAACTTTATTATTTAGCAAAAGTATCTGTTGTGCTCTTCTGGCGAAGTCTAGCGCGGTTCTGAGGAGGATCCCGGAGCTGTGAGGAGCTCCCACCACCGCAGCCCGCCACAGCCGGAGAACACCCGCCTTCAGGAATAATCTTTTCTCTCAGAGAATATTAGTAGCCTCAGTGACTAGCTCACTTTAAAGGAATAAACTCCTAAGAGTTGGTTAAACAGTCACTAACTCCAACAACTTTAAGGCTCTCAGCAGCGACGTCAACAGCAAACAAAAACAAAGTGGTGTGAATGTAAACGTACCGTTTCAGAAACTCGAACACAAAGTGCTTTTTCAGACGGTGGAAAATCTGCAGGTCAGCATTTCATCAGTTACAGAAATTGCATCGAGCTTTGAGGTGAGATGAGAATAAAGAATAAACGAAAAGCTTCTCGTTTGAAGTTGTGTTTAGAGACGACCCCCGCCCTGACAGTAGCTCGGGATGAAGATGCTGATGACGACGATGATGGAGGCGGAGGTTAGATTAGAGAGGCGTGACGAAGTAGTCGGCCGGTCTCTGGTAGGCGTGCGTTTGCTGGTTGTGTGTCTGCATCTGTTCCTGCTGCTGGATGATCTGACGGACCTCCTCTTCCAGCTCCGGAGGGATGATCAGCTGATCCTCCGGGTCTGGCTGGGCCGGAGCGTTGAAGTAGCCCCCCTGCTTCTTGACGGGCGCGTCTGCAGCCTCCTCGATCAGATCCTGGTTCCGGCCCTGGCAGGCCACAGAACCGTTGGCTCGAGCCCTCCGGCCCAGAGTTCCGGACCGCACCTCCCCGCTCAGGCAGGGGGAGGGGGGAGGGACGGGGGAGGGAGACAAGGATGTGAAAGACGGGGGGAGGAGCTCGTTTGCAGATGTGACTGGAGGAGGTTTGCTTGCGCTAGCGGCGTGAGTGTGGGCGCAGTCATGACGGAGCAGACAGTGGACGTCGGCCTCCACCTCCACCCGGCTGCCGTTGGAGAAAACGCCAGCGATGGGCTCCTCGTCCTCGCTGTCCAGCCCGTTGTCGGACAGTGCTCCGGAGAACTGCCTCTGGAAGCTCCCTCCTGCACAGGCGGCTCTCCGTGCTCCAGCCCGACCCTGGGCGTTCGGGTGGGAGGGAGGTTCGGTCTGAGGCGGCGGCTCTTCTGAGGACGCCGTGGATCCCACTTCACTGCTCATCTCAGACATGCTGAACTCGCTGCTCAGCTCGCTCACGGTTCCAGAGGAGGCGGGCGGCAGAGGAATCCCGCCGTCGCTGCTGGACGAGTACGGATGGGAGGTGGGCTGGCCCGGGCCGGGGCTGGGCGGTGGCTCACAGAAACAGCAGCAGTCTTCGGTGATGCTGAGCCGCACCACGACGGCGCTCAGGCTGTCGGAGCAGCCGTAGCTCTGAGCCAGCGTCACCAGCTTCTTAGCAGCGGCGAGCGCGTCTGGAACATTCCGGACCGCCTCGATCGCCTCGCTGGGAGACATCAAATCCCACAACCCCCGGCTGCCCAGGAGGAAGAACTCGTCTTGTGGGTTGAGCGCCACCGTGGCGACGTGAGGGCGGGGCGTCACAGAGGGACAGAGGAAGGAGTAGCCCATCATTCTGGTGGAATCCGTCACGCCGCTCACTTTATTATCCTGCAGAGGAGAGAGAGCAGCGATCTGTTTGGACCACTTCTTCTGTGGTTAGAGTTTAAACAAACACCGTTTGTGGTTACCTCGGTGATGATGGCGTTATGCTGTCGGACTCTCTGGTATTCCGACTCCACCCTAACGGTGTGAACGTCGGACAGCAGCACAGCATTCCCCCCGCGGCACAACACGGCCCGGCAGCGCCCCACGTTGGCTGCCGTCAGCGTGAAGCAGCCTCCGTGCTCTCCGGGCGCCACCGGGGCGTGCCTGATGTGGCATAAAGCAGCCGATCCACCCATCTTCTGGCCCGCCGTGCCCAGTTTCCTTCAGGACAAAAACAGGAACCAGCAGGGATCAGCTGATGTCCTTTTCCCTCTAAAGCCTGATTCATGCTTCTCCGTCAGCTCCGCAAGGGACAGACACGCACGGGTTGATGGAAGCGTTTTGTTCTCATACTTCTTCGTCTCCTGGAGAGTGTAGCCAAGCAATTCCCCACCAGGACAGCAGAGGGCGTAGCGCTGTTCTGTGGTATCCTGTCATGTATCGGTGCAAGATGGTGTGTTTATATTGTGTTTTTTGTATATAAGAGACTTTTTAACACGGACAGATTTGTCTCTCATCCTCCTCCACCTCTTCATGCGCTCGCCACCTCTAAACCCACGTTTCCTGTCGTTTTCGTCCACAAATAAAACGCTTGCTGCATCTTTTCACTCCTCCAGTCACGGGGGAATTAAACGTTCATGTTTTTAGGTTTTTTTTGCGAGGTATTCTTCAAGCTTCTCCGTGTCTGCCGCTAGTTATCCTCGGCTCTCTTTATTTTTTTGAGGGCGCAATGGCGGTGGTGTAGACGACAGCGGCGCCCTGACCAATCACAAGCTTGCGTTGTCCGTCTCGACTGACGGATGTTTAGAAAAGAGAGCTCGACTCCGTCCGTCCTTGCGGGGCTCTCTGGCAGGCTCGCGAGGACGCTGCGTGTTTCCGCGCTGACGCAGACGGAGAAGCATGAATCAGGCTTAAGTCGGGGAGCGCGCCAACGTGGGCGTTTACCTTTGCATGGTGAGGAATGTGCTGGTCATGTAGTCTTCCTGCTTTGGGCCTCTGTGGAGTTCCTCTGCGAGCACATCTCCCATGGTGCACTGCAGCAGGTAAGGCACCTCGACGTTCCTGTCGCCGTCAAACACGCCGTAGAGAGCTTCACGAGTCCCACAGAAGCTGTCCTGGGCCAGAGCCGCCACGCACAGCCTGGCAACAACGCAGAGTCAGCGCCGTCTCAGAGACAAACGATCAACACCCAACTAACAAGGAAAGCCACAACTTCATACATCAGCACCAACCAAAAATCTCAGGAAACAAAACAAATCAGCCACTTCAGAGTTTTCGCGGAGACGAGCCAATCAGGGAAAGACTGACTTGTTTTTGACTCCAGAAGCTTCCGTGAAGCCGTGACTCCAGAATGCGGGAACGCCGTGGCTGTCGCTGGCACAGGGAGCCGACGGAGACGGATCCACCCGGAAACAGCGGATATTGCTGCGGAGAGGAGAACGAGAGTCAGACGGCCGTGAGGTGGTACGTTTCTGCTGATGAGTCGCTCGTACTTGAGGAGCTCCAGGCTCTTGTGATCCAGGCCGAGTCGAGGATTTCCAGTCAGGTCGAGCTCCTGAAGCTTCGGAGGAAGCGTCTCTGGTAGGGTCACCTCGCTCAGCTCGTTGCAGCTCAAATCCACACACTGGTGAGGAAGAGCAGAGAGCTGAGAACCCCTGGGACTAACAGCACCCCCTCTAATGTTTGACCACACAGGATATTTTAATGCGGTTATGGCATCCCTCAGGGTCCCTGCACCACCCTAGACGGCTGTTTGCATTTAATTGCTGAACCTTGATCTCTGGCAGCTGCAGGACTTCAGGGAAGGTGCTGATGCAGTTGGAGTGGGCGGACAGCGTGTGCAGCCGCTGGCAGCTGAGGATGGTGGTGGGTACGGCTCTCAGCCTGTTTCCACTCAGGTCCAGCTCCTCCAGCTGCTCCAGGCGGGCCAGTTTACTGCAGGCGAACGAACAAAAACCCAGACTCAGTTCCTCTGACCTGATCGACTCACGCTTATGGCTGAACTCTGCAGATCTTGTTAAGTATTTGTCGGTTCTAAACAGAACTTTGCAGCTCCTGCCGTAGTGCCGAGTCCTGTACCTGGCAGTGAACGTCTGCAGCTGGTTGTAGGCAAGGTGGAGCACCCTGAGACGGCTGTGTCCCGTCAGCAGAGGAACAACCTTGTCTGACAGGCTGTTGTTGGTCACGTACAGCTCCTCCAGGCTGCTGAAGGCATCCTCTGACAGGCTGGCTGCAGGGAGGTCCTCCAGCTTATTGGCAGACACGTTTAGGTAACGTAAGCTAGGAGGAAAACCAGCAGACTTAGTCTCTCACAGTAAGGAGGAACGAAGAGCAAGAGGAGAACGGAATGCACCTCTGAGCTTTGATGAACAGGTTGTGTGGGAGCTCAGTCAGGTGGTTGTGCTGCAGGTCCAGGACTTCCAGCTGAGAGCTCTCCAGCCTCTCCGTCAGCCGACTCACGTCGTTCCAGCCTGCCAGCAGCTTCCTCAGGCTCCCGCCGGACAGCAGCCTGTAACACAAACAGCCCGCTCAGTCTGTTGATCGGTGAGCTCGGCTCCTCGCTGAGGTTCAGTCAGCCACGATGCACCTGGACGGAACAGAGAGCAGCTCCCCACTCACCAGACAGGAAGCTCCGTGACACGGTTATGGTTGATGTCCAGCACCTCCAGTCTGCTGCTCTCGCCCAACCAGTCCGGGACGTGTCCAAGCTTGTTCCTTTAAGAGAACAGCAGAGTCAGCTGTGAGCAACAACGAGCCTCGGCGCTGTAAACGGAAAGTGGAAAGTTGAGAGTTTTTGTACCGGGACAGATCCAGAACCGTCAGATTCTCTGGGACCGGCTGCACCTCCAGCTGCTTCAGCTCTACAAACACAAACACAGCAGGTGTAGACGGTGACGCGTCGGGACTCCTCAGCTAAAGATGGCTGCAACACGTCAGCGTTTGTACCGTTGTGCGCGGCGTGCAGACTCTTGAGGGCGTGGCCGCTGACTCTGAGGAGGGAGAGCGAGTTTCTGTCACAGCGCAGCTGCTCCAGTTTACCCAGACAGCGGACGTCCAGCTCCTGCAGGCCGGTGTCCCTCAGGTCCAGCTGGACAACGTGGACCAGCTGTTCTGGTTCTGCCACCATCACCTTGTGGAGCCGGTTCAGCCTGAACAACACAGACAGAAGTCAGAAATCCTGTTTTTCAGCCCGCTTGTTAGAGGACCAATAAAAATCCGTAAAATGAGAATTTCTACACGTTTACATTTTCTAAACCCAAACCTTTCCAGACTCGGACTCATGGGTCACTTATGGTCTTGCAGTGCAAGTGGAACACGGGGTCAGGGTTACCACAGACACACTTCTAAAGCCAAAATCAGTTCGGATCTTTTTAGCACGATTTTCTAACAACAAGCTGAATTATTTATGTGTTACCAACAGCAAATGCAGCTAAAACTCTAAGTTCAACTCAAGTTTATTTATAAATCGCCAAATCACGACAAGCATCATCTCAAGGACCTTCACGTAATAAACATTCCAGTACAGGTCAGTTCATTAAGCCAATCAGTAACAAGTTTCCTATATAAGGAACCCAGCAGGTCGCATCGAGTCACTGACTAGTGTCAGAGTCTTTACAGCAATCCTCATACTAAGCAAGCATGCAGCGACAGTGGAGAGGAAAACTCCCTTTTAACAGGAAGAAATCTCCAGAGGATCCTGGCTCAGTATAAGCAGCCATCCTCCACGATTCACTGGGGATGGAGCAGAGCACACACACACACACACGCGCGCGCGCGCACACACACGCACGCACGCACGCACTAGTGCTGCTATGGTTACATTGTGATTTCTTAGTAAATATTCTAGTTGGTGAGAGATAAACTTGTATAAACTTGTATTTATCCTAGTGAATCTATAATTAAACGGTAAACTAACTAAATCTAAATACAGATTTATGAATAACAGGTCCTGGTTGTGAGCGCCGATAACGATTTAAAACTAAAACTAAAATTAAACGTTTGAGTTTCAGGTTAGCTGTTAACCAGCTAAACGTTCCTGCTAACTTAAGCCCTCGTGGGAACCCGGTTAGCCTAAAGAACATCATTTCATCATTTTACAACCTGGTCCGTGTCATGGTCGCACTAAAACTCCAGTAAAAGCTACCGTATTTTCCGAAGTATAAGTCACACCAGCCATAGAATGTATAATGAAGGAGAAAAAAACATATTCAGTTCAATTCAATGTAATTCAAAAAGACTTTATTAATCCCAGAGGGAAACTGATTGCTGTAGTAGCTCAGAATAATAATAATAATAGAGTCATCAAAGAGTTGTTGTATATTACAATGGCTGTTGGCAGGAAGGATCTCCAGTAGCGGTCAGTGTTGCAGCCAAACTGAAGAAGCCTCTGACTGAAGACACTCTTCCGTTGTCGGACAGTCTTGTGAAGAGAATGCTCAGGGTTGTCCATCATTTTCTTGATTCTCTGGAGAATCCTTCTTTGCATGATCTCCTCCAGCGGTTCTGAAACTGCCGAAACTCTGGCTGAGTCCTTGAAAGGGCCTGGAGTTCCTCCATCTTGTTGGCCAGTGATCTCACATTGCCCGTTATGATCGATGGAAGAGATGGTTTGAATTTCCTCTTTCTCTGTCTCTGTTTTGCTCCCGCTCTGCACCCACGCTTCTTGCGTTTTAGCTCATTTGAGATTTGTGGCTTCAGTTGAGGTATTATTTCAGCCTTTCCAATGTTAATCAGCTGCTCCCGATTGTAAACCAGCTTGTTGCCATGGTTACGCATCATAACAAATGCTCAAAAAGTGAAAAAAGCTAAAAAACAAGCAGTAAAAATCCTCCAAGCTTCACAGCACCAGAAGCAGAAAAGTAAAATGTCCAAAAAATACAGTTTTTCTTGAGAAACTAGAAGAAAAAATGCCCAAGAAAGGGCAAAACTTACATAGTAGTCAACAGAGCTACTCCAACATGCAGCCACCCAGAGCAGCGCAGTTCCGGAAAGAACATAAGTCGCACTGGACTATAAGTCTCATTTCGGGGGGAATTTTATTATTTTTCTCACAAAATCTGAGACCAAGTGTTTCACATTGCAAGACAAGTACCGGTAACAATAACAGAATAAACAATCAGGGCACAGCAGCGTGCCACGGTCTCCAGCAGATGACGGCGGAGTTTCAAACCCTCCCAGCGGGGCAGAGGAGGAGCTGAAACCTGGACGGGAGCTGGCCCGCAGCAGGGCGGTTTACATAACTTGGTATAGAAGTCGCAGGACCAGCCAGACTATGAAAAAAGTGCAACTTATAGTCCGGAAAATACGGTAATTAGTTTAAATGTGGTTATTGAGAAAAGTTTGTTATGAGGCATTTCTAAACAGAAACTATCTGCATGTTTCTGAGGCAGCTGCTACGTTTAACCTGATTTCTTCTCCTCTAAACTCACACGACCTCAAAAGCACCACTGATCTGGCTACTTGTTGAGTTTTCACAGCAGACCTCCTCAGATCTTCTGAGTGATGCGGAAACATAAAGCAGGTTGTCTCTGCAGCACCTCGGAAAGCAGCGATGTTCTTACCTGAGGTCTACGTAGCGAGCAGGCAGCCACTGCAGACCGATCATATCCAGGACAGAGAGCTGATTTCCTGCCAGACAGAGCTTTTCCATCCCTCTGAGCTTCTCCAGGACGGGGGGGACGCTGCTAAAACAGTTGAAGGATAACCCGAGGTAGGACAAGCCCTCCAGAGAGCGCAGCTCTGCAGGCAGAGAGCTGAGGACGTTTCCATCCAGAAGGAGAGTCTGCAGGCTGGGTAGAACGAGGCGAGAGAGGACCTTCATGAGAACGGGTGTGTGCGCAGAAACTCTCCTGGCTCCCTACCACTCAAAACTTTGATAAACACATAATAAGAGAAAAACTACAAACACACAAGTACTAGTGGATGACTCATCGATGACATCATCGGTCACGCTGAGAAGGCCAAACCAACCAGCTCCAGCCCACCCGCCCGGTGGGTGGAGTCATTAATGCGTACGTGTCTGATGCTTCGGTAAAGCTATGCTAACGTTAGCGTTCATGCTACCCGACGTATTCCTGCTTTGCATCGAGTTTTCCCAACAGAACTTATTCTGGTATATAAATGACATCATTCGCTACAGCAGGAGCTGGAAAAATGAGAATCAGGAGCAAAAGTTCCTCCAAGTCAGTAATCCGACCTAAAAGGTGAAACCACGAGACAGGCCAATCCAGATGTTCCAGCTGTTATCGGTTATAATTGTGACGATCGTGGCTTACAGCTGATGAATCCAGAATGCCTGCAGAGGGTTCCAGAGCCTTTAGATGGTCTCTCAGTCTGAGCTAGATTACTGACATAAGCGGACTTTAGCACCAGATTCTCGTTTTCACCCGGATCAGGAATCAGTTGTGAGTTTCTGAATGTGCACCGTGGCGCAGTGGCTAGCACTGCTGCCTCGCTGTGCGAAGGTCGCAGGTTCGAAACTCGGCTGCAGCCTTTCTGCGTGGAGTTGCGTGTTCTCCCCATGCATGCGTGGGTTTCCTCCGGGTACTCCGGTTTCCCCCACAGATCACAACATGCCCTTTAGGTTATTAATTGTAAGTCGCTTTGGATAAAAGCGTCTGATAAATAAATAAACATAAACATAAATCTCACTGAGCTGCAGCTGCTAAAGGAGGATTCTTCAGCCGTTCATATCTGGGGTTCTGAAGCTTAGAGAAGGTTTAGTGAACCTGAGAAGACCATCTGTGGGTTAAAGTCCTGCTCAGAGGCAGCATGACTCAGCACATTAAAGAGGGATTCATCCAAAGGATGCTTCGGCAGAAACGTTTGTCAGCAGCAAACGGGTCAGAGGAAGCGTTCAGCAGACCAGTCGTTCCCAGAATAATCACCACCATCAGCCAGAGCCCCCCAAGGCGCCGCTTCTCTTTCAGGCCACTTACTCCATCATTGCTGCCATTTCTGCCGGCAGACAGGAGAGACGGTTTCCAGACAGGTTGAGCTCTGTGAGCGAGGTGATGTCACACAGTGCCGGAGGAAACTCAGACAGAGCGTTATTGGACAGGCTGAGGCTTCTCAGTTTACAAAACCTGAAGAGAGAAAGAGACGGTCAGAGAGAGAGAAAGGAGACGGGAGGAGAAACGGCACGCACATCTCTGGAGGGTGGGGGTGTAATCTATTTATAGATGCACTGTGTTGCTCACATGAACTATTAATCGATTATTAATGGTAATTAATGACAACACAGACGAATGCAAAAGGTGAGGAGGTGCAGCAGCCGGACCGTTCACGAGGAGCACAAAACAGGAAGTCCTACCTGCGTTACAATCATGGTGAAGTAATGACCATTCAGTCGACGTTTTAAACACAACAGAGACCACGGAGTCAGACCGGTGTCGTGTCAAAAAGCGTTCCTCCTCCTCCTCCTGTGGAAGTCTCTCGCTCGGTGCAACCCTCTCTCCTCTCTGCTGCTTTACTTGAAACAATTTGATGTAAAGATTTGCATTTTTCCTAGATTTGTACATTTTTGATGCTCTCCTCGTTATTCTTTATGATTCAGGACTGAAGTGGCGTAAAACTGAGGGAAACACCGAGTCGGACCCACGCGGATCTGAAGGAATGTTAAAGGAAATCCAAAGGAAAAGTGGGAGGGAAGCTTGAACAGCAGCAGCAGCATGTCTGACCCTGACATCGCCCTCCTCTGACGTAAAGGAGCAACGTTAACGTCGACCTACAGGAGAATCAGGGCCAGGTCAGACGCTGCTCGTCTCAGCCACCAGCCTTCATCCAGAGGTCGGGTCTAGGACCGCCTCCAGCTCTTTTCAGCACCAATCACATAGTAGAAAACAATTATTTCCTCTGCTCCACAGCTGATGAAACAAACTGTAAGACGAGACCTAAAGCGTGCCCGAGGAAGCACACAGGGATGCACCGATACCGATACTGGTATCGGTCCCAATACCGATACCAGTATCGGTATCGTCGCATTCCTAGAAGCACATCTACACCACAGATGTGGACGTCTGGAACCCTTATGCAGCTCAAATGGATGTTTCTGGGAGACCTCATGGAAAGGCCCATTCAAAGGAGAGGATGAGTCCTTCTGAAGGGTGAGGACAGCTGGAGCAGAGACTCACCTGGTGAGCGCTGGAACACCTTTGAGTGGAGACATGAAGTTGTTCTTGAGGCTGAGGTGTGTGAGATCCTGGCTGTAGAACAGCTGAGCAGGAAGCTCCTCCAGGCTGCAGCACGACAGGTCGACAGAGTTCACCCTCTGGGAGGCAATCTGACTCAGGAGGACGGAGGACATAATGAGCTGCTTCGCTCCTCGAGTCTTAAACACGTTCAAACGTCAACAAACACCAGGTGCCAGTTTAAAAAACAACAACAAAACAGGATTTTCTATCAAATTTCACCTTCAAACATTAAACTAGAATAGATTTGATTTTATTTCTGGCTTTTTGGAGCCTGATTGTTAAAGAGCAAGTCACCCCCAAATCAACTTTTTTCTGATAAACTATATAAATGCGTGTCTAATGGTGCTGCAGACACGTGTAGTCAACAGTTTTTCACTTTAGTGCATTTTAGTTAAAATGTTCATTTTCTGCCTAAAACTTGTCAGTGTTGTGCCGTTGTCAGGTAAAAACTCTGCACTGCATTTGAATTTAAATCTGCCATCGCTATTGGCTAAGAGGTACCCTAGAACGTTAGCTGGTACCATATGATGTCACAATGTCTTTGTGAGCCTGTGTGTGTGTATTTGTTAGCGGCTCCGCCCTCTCGGTCTGCTAGGCAACAGCATTTGTTGCATTTTTCAAACAGGAAGTGGGAGTGGAGTAAGACTCTGGTAGGGGGTGACCTGCCCCCCCTCATAGAGCTCTGGCCCGTAGCCGGGAGTTTAGGAATGAAACAAATGCTGCTTCAGCTTTTAGAGTTTCTTATTTCTGAGAATAAAAATAAATATGTTTCACCGACTCCTTTAACAGAAGGACTCTAATTAAGAATAACTTCTGTGATCGTTTAACACTTTAAAGTAATAAAAGTACACAGGTGTACTTGACAGGAAGCGCCTAAGACGGAGACGGTCCGTACCTTCGAGGCCATCCTGTGCCAGCGCAGGTGCTCGGCGTAGGACTCGTAGCTGACGTAGTAGGTCTGACTCTGAGGACCCGCGGAGCTGAAGGCCAGGCAGTGGCTGTGCCTCTTCACCTCCTCCACCTGAAACACGGACGAGTTCTGTTACACAGAATCTTTGGTTCTGCTGAGCAGACGCAGGTGTTCACAGCTCGTTACGTCTCAGAGATCCTAAAACAACACGATGACAACGATAAACCACCCTGATTCTCCCCATACATGTGTGTGTTTTCTAGGCTCCAGGTGTGTGTGTGTGTTCAGAGTTCCAGGTGTGTGTGTGTGTGTGTTTTCTAGGCTCCAGGTGTGTGTGTGTGTTCAGAGTTCCAGGTGTGTGTGTGTGTGTTTTCTAGGCTCCAGGTGTGTGTGTGTGTTCAGAGTTCCAGGTGTGTGTGTGTGTGTGTGTTTTCTAGGCTCCAGGTGTGTGTGTGTGTGTGTGTGTTCAGAGTTCCAGGTGTGTGTGTGTGTGTTTTCTAGGCTCCAGGTGTGTGTGTGTGTTCAGAGTTCCAGGTGTGTGTGTGTGTGTGTTTTCTAGGCTCCAGGTGTGTGTGTGTGTTCAGAGTTCCAGGTGTGTGTGTGTGTGTTTTCTAGGCTCCAGGTGTGTGTGTGTGTTCAGAGTTCCAGGTGTGTGTGTGTGTGTGTGTGTTTTCTAGGCTCCAGGTGTGTGTGTGTGTGTGTGTGTGTTCAGAGTTCCAGGTGTGTGTGTGTGTGTTTTCTAGGCTCCAGGTGTGTGTGTGTGTTCAGAGTTCCAGGTGTGTGTGTGTGTGTGTGTTTTCTAGGCTCCAGGTGTGTGTGTGTGTGTGTTCAGAGTTCCAGGTGTGTGTGTGTGTGTTTTCTGGGCTCCAGGTGTGTGTGTGTGTTCAGAGTTCCAGGTGTGTGTGTGTGTGTGTGTGTTTTCTAGGCTCCAGGTGTGTGTGTGTGTGTTCAGAGTTCCAGGTGTGTGTGTGTGTGTATCTTTTCTAGGCTCCAGGTGTGTGTGTGTTCAGAGTTGCAGGTGTGTGTGTGTGTTTTCTAAGCTCCAGGTGTGTGTGTTTTCTAGGCTCCAAGTGTGTGTGTGTGTGTGTGTGTGTTTTCAAAGTTCCAGGTGTGTGTGTGTGTGTTTTCTAGGCTCCAGGTGTGTGTGTGTGTTCAGAGTTCCAGGTGTGTGTGTGTGTGTGTGTTTTCTAGGCTCCAGGTGTGTGTGTGTGTGTGTGTGTTTTCTAGGCTCCAGGTGTGTGTGTGTGTGTTTTCTAGGCTCCAGGTGTGTGTGTGTGTGTTCAGAGTTCCAGGTGTGTGTGTGTGTGTGTGTTTTCTAGGCTCCAGGTGTGTGTGTGTGTGTGTTCAGAGTTCCAGGTGTGTGTGTGTGTGTTTTCTGGGCTCCAGGTGTGTGTGTGTGTTCAGAGTTCCAGGTGTGTGTGTGTGTGTGTGTGTTTTCTAGGCACCAGGTGTGTGTGTGTGTGTGTTCAGAGTTCCAGGTGTGTGTGTGTGTGTATCTTTTCTAGGCTCCAGGTGTGTGTGTGTTCAGAGTTGCAGGTGTGTGTGTGTGTTTTCTAAGCTCCAGGTGTGTGTTTTCTAAGCTCCAGGTGTGTGTGTTTTCTAAGCTCCAGGTGTGTGTGTTTTCTAGGCTCCAAGTGTGTGTGTGTGTGTGTGTGTTTTCAAAGTTCCAGGTGTGTGTGTGCGTATGTGTGTTTTCTAGGCTCCAGGTGTGTGTGTGTGTTCAGAGTTCCAGGTGTGTGTGTGTTTTCTAGGCTCCAGGTGTGTGTGTGTGTGTGTGTGTGTGTTTTCTAGGCTCCAGGTGTGTGTGTGTGTGTGTGTTCAGAGTTCCAGGTGTGTGTGTGTGTGTGTTTTCTAGGCTCCAGGTGTGTGTGTGTGTGTGTTCAGAGTTCCAGGTGTGTGTGTGTGTTTTCTAGGCTCCAGGTGTGTGTGTGTGTGTTCAGAGTTCCAGGTGTGTGTGTGTGTGTATCTTTTCTAGGCTCCAGGTGTGTGTGTGTTCAGAGTTCCAGGTGTGTGTGTGTGTTTTCTAAGCTCCAGGTGTGTGTGTTTTCTAGGCTCCAAGTGTGTGTGTGTGTGTGTGTGTGTGTGTGTTTTCTAGGCTCCAGGTGTGTGTGTGTGTGTTCAGAGTTCCAGGTGTGTGTGTGTGTGTATCTTTTCTAGGCTCCAGGTGTGTGTGTTTGTTCAGAGTTCCAGGTGTGTGTGTGTGTGTATCTTTTCTAGGCTCCAGGTGTGTGTGTGTTCAGAGTTCCAGGTGTGTGTGTGTGTTTTCTAAGCTCCAGGTGTGTGTGTTTTCTAGGCTCCAAGTGTGTGTGTGTGTGTGTGTGTGTGTGTTTTCAAAGTTCCAGGTGTGTGTGTGTGCGTATGTGTGTTTTCTAGGCTCCAGGTGTGTGTGTGTGTTCAGAGTTCCAGGTGTGTGTGTGTTTTCTAGGCTCCAGGTGTGTGTGTGTGTGTGTGTGTGTGTGTGTGTGTTTTCTAGGCTCCAGGTGTGTGTGTGTGTGTTCAGAGTTCCAGGTGTGTGTGTGTGTGTATCTTTTCTAGGCTCCAGGTGTGTGTGTGTTCAGAGTTCCAGGTGTGTGTGTGTGTTTTCTAAGCTCCAGGTGTGTGTGTTTTCTAGGCTCCAAGTGTGTGTGTGTGTGTGTGTGTGTGTGTTTTCAAAGTTCCAGGTGTGTGTGTGCGTATGTGTGTTTTCTAGGCTCCAGGTGTGTGTGTGTGTTCAGAGTTCCAGGTGTGTGTGTGTTTTCTAGGCTCCAGGTGTGTGTGTGTGTGTGTGTGTGTGTGTGTTTTCTAGGCTCCAGGTGTGTGTGTGTGTGTTCAGAGTTCCAGGTGTGTGTGTGTGTGTGTTTTCTAGGCTCCAGGTGTGTGTGTGTGTGTTCAGAGTTCCAGGTGTGTGTGTGTGTTTTCTAGGCTCCAGGTGTGTGTGTGTGTTCAGAGTTCCAGGTGTGTGTGTGTGTGTGTTTTCTAGGCTCCAGGTGTGTGTGTGTGTGTGTTCAGAGTTCCAGGTGTGTGTGTGAGTGTGTGTGTATCTTTTCTAGGCTCCAGGTGTGTGTGTGTTCAGAGTTCCAGGTGTGTGTGTGTTTTCTAGGCTCCAGGTGTGTGTGTGTGTGTGTGTGTGTGTGTGTGTTCAGAGTTCCAGGTGTGTGTGTGTGTTTTCTAGGCTTCAGGTGTGTGTGTGTTTTCTAAGCTCCATGTGTGTGTGTGTGTGTGTGTTTTCTAAGCTCCAGGTGTGTGTGTGTGTGTGTGTGTTTTCTAAGCTCCAGGTGTGTGTGTGTGTGTGTGTGTGTGTGTGTGCTGCTGAAGTCGTGAACACACCTTTCCTCCGATGAGCGGGAGGATGTGCATCTTTCCGGTGTGAGCGTGTTTCACAGACGACACGATGAGGCAGGTTCCGCTCAGTGTGACCTGACGCCTCGACCAGCGGTTCACCGGCAGCGCCAGCTTGCCTTTCCGCACGTTGAACACCCCGGAGAGCTGCACGCGCTCCGACCCCCCCACGCAGCGAGGCTTACCTGCAGCAGGAAACAGACAAACGTGTCACATGACACCAAACAGGATGGTCAGCGACTGTTCGTGGAGCGTTTGAACGGCTTTATTTTTAGCTCGCTGGGATTTTATGAATCAACTCCGTTTCTACGGGGATCTCTTTCAGAAAGGGAGCGCTGTGTGGTTATGTAAGCTGAAAAGCTTGTGGGCTGCCACTGAGAGCAGTCATTCAGGCGTGAGCAGTGAGATTTTTAACCCTTTGCTGGAACAGAAACGAGATCACACAACATTCCTGCTGATGGATGGATGCTCACAGCTTCTCTGTTAAAACCATCAGAACACCCCCAGGGGACGGGAGAAAATGAGACATATGAAGAGTCAGAACCACAGCGGCCTGAAATCAGATTAGCTTGTTATTTAACGTCTTACAACACCAGAGCCTCCATCCTCCAGCCTGATGCTTCAGTGACTGAAACACATTTAGTTTGTTTGTTCCTGCCTTTGTCTGAGCGGCTCTGACCCGAGTCTTATCACTACTGAAACACACCAACAACCACTCAAACCCAATAGCAGCACCCAGACTGGTGAAAGGAAGAACCTTTAACTAGCCCCGTCTCAGGAATGTGTTTAAACTTCTACGTTCTCCTAGAATCACTACAGAACCATCTAACTATAAATACACCCAAGCCCTCGGTGTTGGAGAGCAGCCTTGTTCCCGTCTGTGGAAACACAGACGATGCAGCAAAGCAACAGTTTAAAGGGACTTTACGGACTTTTGAATTTTTATGCTCGCGATTGCCCCCTCAGGCCAAAAGCGTAACGACAGCTTCAATAGTACATGCACTCCTTAACAAAAATAACAGCTGAGACAGTCCCGTGTGTGTGTGTGGCCCGGAGGACAGAGGACAGGAGAACGCGCAGCTAATTAATTAAGTAATTTGGTTCTGTACCTTTCTCTTCAGCACAGCGACAAAGGTTTATGATGGGTCAGTCCTCCTGCATGCTCAGATCATTCCCTTCCCTTGCTTGAAAAATTGTTCCAAAATGAAAGTTGAACCCACATCTTTTTTATCTGTGAATTCAATGCCGTTCGGCGAGTCTCAAATAAAAATTTGGGCATCTTACTGTAAAAAAATATACCATTAATGTAAAAAAGAAACTCTAAATGAACTATGTTCACATCCAGAATCAAACCCAGGTCTTCTGCATGAGAGTCAGACGTCTTACAAGGTGAGCTACACTCTAGTAACATTCACAGTATCTGTAACTTTTATATCCTTGATGACAGCTGAAACAACGTCAAACCAAAGAACGGTTCGGAGTGAAAATGGCTATTTTGTTGCTAATTTGCAGGAAATATCTAGAAGAAAGTTCTACAGAAAGTAGCTAAGGGTCCTCAGAAATGTAGCTAGCTTTGTCACTCGGCGTTAGGAACAGCGACAAAGTGGCACTGCCTCTCTCTCTGCTGCTAAAGCTACGGATAGCAAATGCTACGGGCGATGCCTGAGCGTGAACGCGCATGAAGCAGCCTGCTCGACCCGAGCATCTCTCTTTTTCTGTGATTTTACAGAAAAACAGGCAATCACAGTAAAAATGCCAGGGCTCATTCTACAGGACCAGGGCATTGCAGGAGAATGTATGAAGAAGACATTTATTATTTCTATACATGTTTTGGCTGTCAAACTTCCATAATGTCCCTTTAAGGTCTGATTGTTAAACCGAACCATTTGTTTCCTTTAACCAGATGTAACTCGGGAGTATGAGCGGAAACATTCTGGATGTGATGACGGTCGGCCTGTTTTGGATCATTTCCACGATGAATAAACTAGAACTCGTGCTAAAGTTGATGTCTGATTAGATGATGACTGTGACAAATGACTGACAGCAGAATTAGGGTTTATTCCATCCTGTTTTCCAAATGAACAATAATGTGAACGGCACCTCCACCCTTCCCTGGGTGGGGCAGACGTGATGTGGTGTGGTAAGAAGCCCTTTCCTTCCTTCTGTTTCTCTGAATGGTAAGAAGCCCTTTCCTTCCTTCTGTTTCTCTGAATCTGGGATATCCTGCCTCCCATCAGGCTGATGATAAACATTCCAGTTCATCTGTGAGAAAACTCTAGGGATGGACAACATATCGGCATCAATGTTGGTATCGGCCGATGTTAGTCGTTTTTAACACACCGTATCGGTTTTTTCCATCTTGTTGGCCTGTTTCAGAGGGTGAGGCGGGTGATGATGTGTTTCTGTTTAGTCATGTGAACAGTGAATGTAATCATCTCAGAAGAGTAAATGTGTGTCTAGTGTGTACACAATAGGGATGTGAATCTTAGAGCAACTCACGATTTGATTTGATTCGATTCTCGGGGTGCCGATTCGATTCAGAATCGATTCTCAATTGAAATCGATTCACAATCAGTATTAACAAAGAGTGTCAGCTCCAGGATGAACTATGGGACATTGTTATTTGACTTTAAACTGGTCATGCTCCAAAAATGCAGATTTACAAGGTAAACTAAAGTGATTCTAAAACTGTAAACAGAAACAATCTTTTGACCAAAAGGCAACATTTATTTTTGCTTACCTTGTAAAATATAACAAATCTGTAGTTACCCAACAGTAGCTTGAGTAAAAGTGTCGCATGTGGCTCCCCAAATTTCTAAACAATAAATTAAATATGGTTCAATCGGTGAGTGATACAACGTTAATAACCCCGACCGATTTAGTAGAAACTTGACTCTATATACTGGTAATACTAGGGATGTGAATCTTAGAGCAACTCACGATTTGATTTGATTCGATTCCGATTCAGAATCGATTCTCGATTCTCAATTTAATTCGATTCACAATCAGTATTAACAAAGAGTGTCAGCTCCAGGATGAACTACGTTGTTGTACAAGTTAGTTAAAGCTATGGGACATTGTTATTTGACTTTAAACTGGTCATGCTCCAAAAATGCAGATTTACAAGGTAAACTAAAGTGATTCTAAAACTGTAAACAGAAACAATCTTTTGACCAAAAGGCAACATTTATTTTTCTTACCTTGTAAAATATAACAAATCTGTAGTTACCTAACAGTAGCTTTGAAAGTAATACGGTCAAATACTTTTCAAGCATGTGTAGAAACAAGTTACATGAGTAATCCTGAGTACTCATTTATTAACTTAGAAAATAAATATGAGAATATCTCAAATTTCTGAGTATGGAAAAAATGACATTCAAGTGTCCTCTTATCAGCAGATTCAAACATAAATCATCTCAATTTATGGGACCACAAAAGTAAACGGAGTACTGACTCTCCTAACAAAGACCAAAAAAGTGCATCTCAAACCTGTAACGTGCCAAACATTTGAGTTCTTGGAATCGATTCTGAATCTTTAAAAATAAGAATCCCGATTCAGACTTGAATCCATTTTTTTCAGCACTTCTAGTGCACAATAATGTAAATTTGGCTTTAAAATTTTTTATTTTATACAAAACTGCTGATTTTAGAAGCATTAATGTGAGAATATCGGTTATTGGCCATAACAGTGATCTTAATAGGGTTGTCACGGTATGAAAATTTAACCTCACGGTTATTGTGACCAAAATTATCACGGTTTTCGGTATTATCGCGGTATTTTTTAAACGGTGTTGCATATGTTCAGAAAGCATTGATAGTCCTGTTCTACACAAACTGAAATAGTTTTGAAAAGGTTTAACAGTGTTTATTAAACCTAAAATAACACAAAGCCTTAGCAAAAGTGCAACTTTTCACAAGTAAAGGAACAAATATCTTCTTTTTCTGGAACATGTTACAGTAGTCAGTGCAGGTTTAAATTATACAAATCCAAACATTCGAAACATAAACAATATGTAAACAAATCAAAGAAACACCACTTGTTTTCTCATATACTTGTTTTCTTCATTATCAAAATGAAAATCTAAAACTCCAGTCCACACTTGACTTGAGCACTGTACAAGTCAACCTTAAAAAAAATGTATTTAAAATAAATAGCCACTTTAAACAAATTACTAAAATAACTACTACACTATGTAATCAAATCCAAATGTTCAAGTATAAATGGCATTGAATAAGTAAACAAACCAATGACAAGGAACTAATTGTATATTTCTCTTCATCATCAACAAATAAGATGCTTCATCCAGCAACAGGGTGTCCGTGACACGGTTTAAATGCTGGCAGAGGGCGCTGCGGCTGCAGTATATAGTGACTCGTTGCATTCTCCCTCAGCCAAAAGTCCTCGCGTCATGCATTTCAGCTAAAATGCTAATGTTAACTTACCTTGCACTGGCTGTGGAGACGTGGGTGATGGTCACGCAGATGTGCCTTTAGATTCGAAGTGTTGCTGCCTTCTGCAGACACTTGTTTCCTGCACGTTCTGCAAACGGGATAGCAGTCTTCTATTAACTGTCCTTCAGCATTTTTCAGAAATCCCAAATATGCCCATACTTCCGATTTAGTCTTCTTTGAGGGCTGATGGATGTCCTGGGCGCTGCCGTCTCCTCCTTCGGCCATTATTTCAGCTTCAAAGTTTTGGTGCCGTTGCAAACTAAAAAGTGCGTGTGCGCGCCGCGGGAACTTCAGCTGAAGCGACGGTGGCTGGTAAGGGTCACCGCGCTGAAACCGCGGCCACGGTAAACCCACCGAGATAATATAGTTTTTTAAAAACTGGACGGTTATTTTTATTGTCAACTTTTTTACCGAGGTTTACCGCTATACCGGTTACCGTGACAACCCTAGATCTTAATATCGGATATCGGCCCAAAATTTTCATATCGGTGCATCACTAGAAAACTTTCTTCATGGATCTCCTCCTCAGCACCAGTTCCACAGCCAGAGCATCTTGATGCTGATGGAGACGGCTCAGACCCAGCAGGGAGTTTGAGTTACCCAACCATGAGTATCAGGACAACTCAAATATCAGGCGAGTATTCTGAAGGATGTTCAACCTTGTGGGGTGAGGTCGTGACCTCTGGGGGAAGTCTGCAGCTGCAACCGTCTCAGAGGTCCAAATCACTGAGGAAGTGAAATCTGAGTTCCACTCAGGTCATTTTTCCCTTAATGTCAGCATACTGCGAGTCGACATGGCGGAGAAGGCTGTGCACGTGGCAGCATGCACGACTCTGAACGGATTTCTGCTGCGTCCGACCCTTTTAGACGGACATGAATATTTTCCAACAAGAAGTTGTAACAGGGAAGGATTTATTGGTAATAGCGTTTTTAGCCCCGTTGACTTGCATTAATTTTTTCGTTCTTCCCGTGATGCGGAAGTGACTTAGGCTCCCTACAGCAGTAACTGCTTTTCCTTGTGGGAGTTTTTACTTCCAGTCACATTTTTGACTAAATCAGAAGTAAGTTATTATCAGCTTCTGACTGTACACGATTTGGAAATCAGCATCAGCCCTTACAAACAAAATCGATGCATTTCCTAAAAAAAAAAAGTTCAAAAGACCTCAACAGCAGATTAACAAATCTGCTTTAGTTTACGTAAAACACAGTTTATCACCTCGCAATCCTGTTTCCCCGCCGTCTTTGTTGAGAGTGTAAAAAAATAAGGTCAAAAACAATATTCAGTCGTGCTAATCCCAGAAGAGATCGGGGGTTTTATCCTCTTTACCCTACTTGTCACCAAAACAGGTTTGTTATCAACAACAACACCAGTTTAAGCAGCAGCTGGGGGATGAACATGCAGGATTGAGGTGTGTGTGTGTGTGTGTGTGTGTGTGTGTGTGGTGCTGCTGTTACCTTCTGACGTGACATCTTACTGGCCGCTTTACAGGTCCAAAACTGAGTATTGTGCAGGCAGGACAAGTGAATATTCACAAGCCGAGTGACCAAACACAATAACAGCACTCATGCTGGTGAGCATGGACCAGCATAGACAGGACACTCCAAGTGAAGTGGCCTGCAACAGCCTGCAGTCCTCGAAAGCAAAATACCTAAATCAAATCTGACCGCCTGATCATAATGCGCCTAGATTTGAGCTGAACTCCCTCTGAGCCTCTGACTAAATACTCACCAAAGTAGAAGCGTATCAAGCAGCCGATTTCTGGATTCATGCCTTCCTCTTGCATCCTCCATGCATCTTCAAACCCCAGATTAGCGAGGTACTTGTTTAAAATCTGAAGTGGTCGTTCATCATCTCCCAGTCGCCTTACAACTCCGCCGTGCAGCTGGATGAACAGGGCCGGGGTCGGACTGGGATTGATGGGCTCGGGCCACCCTCTGCTGGCCTCGGGGATCTCCTGGTCTGGCTGGACAGATGCTTGGCTGGTTAGGGGTCGAGTCAAAGAGCTGTTGGAGCATTTAGCTGGCTCTGTGATTAATTTGGGGGCATCACCAGCATCAGCTTCACCATCATCCTCTTGTCTGGTGGCTTGGTTAGAAGCACTGTGGGTGTCTGAGGGGGGCAGGTCTGACGCTGAGTGCGTTGGGGAAGATGTGAGCTCCAGCTCATCTGAGGAGCTTTCAAATGGGTCAGGTTCCTCTGTGGCACTGTCACAATTTGGACTCAGCGCTGAAGAGTCGGTCCCCAAACCCAGCCCGTCACTGAGCGAGTCTCGGTGCTCCGTACTTCTGGGTCCACCTGGGCTGAAGTCCTCACATGTGCTGCTCTCTATATCAGAACCAGAGTATGGGCCGAAGCAGTCTGTGCCACTCTGGCTTAAATCAACTCCAATGTCATTGAGACAGACCTCAGAGGAAGAGTTACTACCACCTTTATCATCCAGAAAAAAATTAGAAGGTAATTTAGCATCAGAGTAACACTTGGTGCTTTCGTTCTCCTCTGATTTGGGATTTTTCAAATCCACGTTATCAACATGCTCATTAACATCTTTACAGAGATCATTTAAGTCATTAGGTTTGCAGTTAATTCTCAGCACAGCCCCAGCTTTGCTGCCCTCCAGCTTGGAGGCCACCTCCTTAGCAGTGGTGTCCACGGTGCAGAGCACAGGGCGCGGGTAGGAGGGCGTGAGCCAGTCGTGAACGTGGATGCATCCCCGCTGGGGGTCCGATCTCACCCATGACTTGTCAGAGGCATGAAGCTGCTTTGACTGTTTCTGCCGGAGGAAGGTCTTTCTGTCCAGGCTGAGAGTGCTGAGCGGTGAGGCGGAGGGCGCGGGACTAGCCGCCTCGGACGGAGACGCCCCGAGCGAGCTAGCGGTCGGTGGAGCCCCCAGAGACAGGTTCCTCTTGTGTCTGTGCCGCCTCCTGTTCAGCAAAGAGTTTACCGAAGTGGTGCTGCTCACCGACGTCAAACTGTAGATGTTGGCCGTTTTTACCGCGGGCATGTTGCTCATCTTTCCCGTGCCGCCGGTAGCGTTGGCAACTTGGTTTTGGTAGATTCCGTTCCTTATTGCAATCTGGAGAAGGGAGGTGGCCGCAAGACCCTTCCCGAAGAGTTTCGCCTCTGCGCCCCCACCCTCATCCTCCCCGATGGAGGGTCTCTTTCCAGGGGGCAGCGGCGTTAATCCACTCGGCTTGGCGGAGTTAAAGTTGCCAGAGTCCGGTGTCCCCTGTAGCGTTGATGAAGTCACTCCGGACTCGTTTTCCTTCACACTTTCCATCTTGTTAGCTAACAACGGCACCGTCAGTCGGACAACAGCACCAGTCCGCAGGTGAACACTCGTTTGGGTTAGCTTCCAGCGTTAGCTTCGTCCGAACGAGTATGGCTCCTCGTTAGCTTAGCACGCTAGTTCTACTAGCGTACTGCGTAGTTCTCCCATTGAGTTATCCCGCTACATCATCCCATTTCATCTGAAGTCTGTTAGCTCTCTAACGGGAGCTATCGGTCTGATGGAGGAGAGAAAACGGTCTCCTAGCTGGTCGCCATACAAGCTAAATGACAACCAGGCGCGCGCGACGAATACAGTCCAGCCCGGCGAGCCTGATGGTCAGCAGTACACTGTGGACAGGGCGGGGTCTCATTGGATATGAATTATGATACGTTCAGTTACACCAAAACCTCGGAAATTTAGCATTTGACGCTTTTTTAAATATTTTATTTAATTCACAATGTATAAAATAAACACAAACAAATACAACATACATTAACATATTGAAAAAAACATTTGAATGAAATTGACACGTGACACGCTATGTTGACGACTGGGAAATTACACAAATCAAATAATTGAAGAAATATATTTTCATTCTCTTTTAATAAGAAAGTTAGATGTACGACAGTAGTAATATCATATAATACGCAATTTTTAAGTAGATCTATAAACGGGTTCGATTACAGTAATTCTAACAGTCACGCATGTAGATTCTACGAGCTCAACTGAACGCACCGTTATAAGCAGTTACAGTATTTGGGTACATTCAAGTTTAATCTTTAACTCTAAACTTGATTTTTCTCGCGTAATTGTCTTTTGGTATACAGACACGTTTCAAAAACATAAAACTAGTCAGAACAATTTATAATCACCATTTAAGCTGGAGACACTAAACTGAAGACACGTGGTTGATGTTCTGGCGCCATCTGATGGGGTAAAGGGTGCCGTCCCAAAACAATTTTTTTGTTTGTTAATTTTCCAAATGCAATTTTGATGTTTTAAAAACTTCATGACATTTAAATTTCTACTAAACATATTTTTAATTATTCAATTCAGTTTTATTTATTAAGCACTTTCATTCACCCAGCTGGAAGACCAAAGTGAGAGAGACACAAGACTTTGTATGATACAGGGAAATCTATGGGGTGCCATAAAGTCAAAGAGTCATAATTTAAAAGCAGTATTTTGGTTTTTTTTAGCGCCTCAAAACAAAATAAATTGGAGTTCAAATAAAGTTGTCACCATGTTATTCCCACATTTATAAGTGTTAAAGAGCAAGTCATCCCCTGCCAGATTCTTACTCAACTCCTACTTCCTGTTTGAAAAATGCAACAAATGCTGTTGCTTAGCAGACCGAGAGGGCGGAGCCGCTAACAAATACACACACTCACGACATTGTGACATCATAATGTACCATCTAACATCATAGTGTACCTCTTAGCCAATAGCGATGGCAGATTTAAATTCAAATGCAGTGCTGAGTTTTTGCCTGACGACGGTGCATCGCTGGCAGTTTTAGGCAGAATATTTAAATTTTTACTAAGATGCACTAAAGTGCCGAGTTATTGACTGCATTTGTCTACAGCATAATCAGACACTCATTTATATAGTTTATCAGCAAAATAAATAAATAAATAAATAAATAAATGTAGCATGCTAAGTATTTGTAGTTAAATATTTATTTTACAAACTAAATATTTAGGTCAGAATTAAATATTTAGTTTGTAAAATAAATATTTAATTTACTTACAAAGATTTAATTTATAGGTAAGTATTTTGTTTACAAACTAAACATATAGATTGCAAACAAAATATTTAGCTCCAAAAAATATTTATTTTACAAACATAATGTTTTTGGACCGACCTAAATAAATAGTTTGTAAAATAAATATTTACATCTAAATTAAATATTTATTTATCAAGCTTAATATTTAATTTAGGATCTTCAACATTTATAAATGTATGAATAACATGGTAAAAACATGACTCTGAAAAATGAACTCCCATTTTGTTTTTACTTATGGTAGGCTAAATAACCCCCCAAAATTGCTGACTGTTTCACTTTACAAATGGCATCCCATGTAAATCAGCATAATAAACAGTCGTAACAAAACAGCATTGACACAGGACAATAATACAAAAAATTACAAAAGGCAATAAATGATTGTGATTTCAGATGTCATCAGCATCAAAAACAAAAAGAATTATAATGATGATCTTCTTGTTTGTTATATCTCCATGCATATTTTCCTATATGGAATTTTCATCTGACACCAGCGAAGACAAAACTGATTTTAAAGAGCAAGTCACCCCCTACCAGATTCTTACTCAACTCCCACTTCCTGTTTGAAAAATGCAACAAATGCTGTTGCCTAGCAGACCGAGAGGGCGGAGCCGCTAACAAATACTCACACACACAGGCTCACAACAACATTGTGACATCATATGGTACCAGCTAACATTCTAGGGTACCTCTTAGCCAATAACGATGGCAGATTTAAATTCAAATGCAGTGCAGAGTTTTTACCTGACAACGGCACAACACTGACAGTTTTAGGCAGAAAATTTAAATTTCAACTAAAATGCACTAAAGTGCAAAACTATTGACTACACGTGTCTGCAGCACGATTAGACACGCATTTATACAGTTTATCAGAAAAAAAAAGTTCATCTGGGGGTGACTTTCTCTTTAACAATGTTATTATTTAATTATCCGTTTTATATTGTAAATGTTTCATGCCCATTGTGATGTTGATTTAATTTAGATTTGCTCCAAGAATGAGGTCAGCTGACGACCTGAATATACTGAATGATCAACTTATTCCATCTCCCCCGATGACACGGGCACAAGACGACAATGCCAGGATTCATCGCGCTCAGATAGTGAAAGAGTGGTTCAGAGTCCAGACCTTAACCCCATTGAGAATCTTTGGGATGTGCTGGAGAAGGCTTTGTGCAGCGGTTAGACTCTACCGTCATCAGTGCAAGGTCTCGGTGAAACATTAATGCAACACTAGATGGAAATAAATCTGGTGACGTTGCAGAAGTTTATTGGAACAACGCCACAGCGAACGTGTGTCGTAATCAAGCTAAACGACTCTGCAGACAAACCATTCAGCTGTTTGTGTTTTTCTGGGAGCTGTTGTGGACGTCCTTTACATGAGGGGACTGCTGTCACGCTGCTGTCCAACAGAGGGCAAAGTACAAGCATTGCTCTGACTGCATGTCATGCTTTCTCTCCTGCTCTCCTTCCTCCCTCCTACTGCCAAGTCTCCACCTTGTTTTTTATACCAGTCACTCACACACTCTCACTCATCTGTTGACCCAGAGCTCTGACTTCACCGTCCTCCTTCCTGCAGCCAGGGTAAGCCTTTCTTTACATTCTCGGTTGAGATCTAACAGAAAAGTTTGAACTGGTGCTGACTTGCTCTCCATTCGTGAAGACTGCTCCCTTCTGATTGATAATGGCAATGGAGGTAAGAGCATGTGATGGGTGGTGAATCTCAGGAGGCATTTGCAGTGAAAAATGTCTCCCCCACAAACACAGATGGGTCTATTCGCTCACTCTGGGGTGTTTACACTGGGATTCAGAGCTCATTTAATCTTGTATTAGCTCTTTCAAGCCTGCCTTTCATGGAAAAACCCTTCCAGTGCTCTTATTTTCTGTGCTTTGGAGAAAGGAAGTGACTTCCTTTTGACGCTAAGATGAGTTTTACTGGTTGAGTTCAGAGAGAAACCCCCTGTAGAGATGAGTTCCAGTTTAATTACCAGCCTGGATCCTTACTGGTGCTCCAGTTCTGCAGCTTTCAGAGATAAAATGATGCTTTTCTGCTCTTTTATGAATCAGCATATTCAGGAGAAGACATGAAAAAAGCATAATACATCACCATTTAAAACAGAAATTTCATGTGGCCAGTGTGTGTGTGTGTGTGTGTGTGTGCGTGCGTGGTTAGCTCACACACTTCTTGTTTTGGTTTCTCAGAAGGACCACTTACAAATTTAGATGTGCAGCAGCTGAAAAAGTCAGAAAAACAGCCCAAAAATACACGACTGGAGAGAAGTTACTCATTAAGATCGTTTATTTGCTGCTTCCGAAAGAAATCCCAGGCAAACGTGGGAAACGGAAGCAGGTTTGGGTTGGAAAAGCGTATTTTTTCACATGCTGGAGCAGAAGCTGAAGCCACAGATTAGTGATGTTTGAGCCATTAAACCTGAGCTCAGAATAAACAACCTCAGATGCTCCAGAGGAGAATAGAAAGGCTTTCTTTGGTGTCCTCTGGTCTCTCTGAGATTGTTTAGCCAGTCTGTGTCTTATTTAGGCTTTTTGTTGTTGTGTTGTGGGCTTATTGCGATTTTAGCATCTTTTTTCTATTGTTTTTGCATCACTTTGATGTCAGTTAATGTTTCTGGGTGAGTCTGCAGATGTTTAGTTGTTTTATTTTTGCTTTCTGCTGTCACACTGAATCTTGAAGTCCTTCTGCATTTTCCTTACAGTCATTTTTAGATGCCTGAGTTTGTTTTATGTCATTTAGTTTGTTTTTTAATAGTTTTCAGTCCAGTTTTTATCTTTTGTTGTGTTTATAATGGACAACAGTGGCTGAGGAGATAAGTGCCCGCACCGTAATCGGAAGGTTGCAGGTTTGAGTCCTGCTCAGCCTGTCACAGTCGTTGCGTCCTTGGGCAAGACACTTAACCCCCCTTGCCTGCTGGTGGTGGTCGGAGGGACCGGTGGCGCCAGTGCTCGGCAGCCTCGCCTCTGTCAGTGCGTCCCAGAGCAGCTGTGGCTACATCGTAGCTCATCCCCACCAGCGTGACTGATAGTGCTGTAAAGTGCCTTGGGGGGTTGTACAACCCTAGAAGATGCAATATCAAATACAGGCCATTTATCATAATTCTAAATAAATCAAAAATGAATTTTATTTGTGGATATAATTAAAATAAAATACAAAGGCATTATTTAAAATGTGTAATATATGATATAAAATAACTTTATTGATTCATTTAAATGAACAATGATCAAAAATATCATTTTAAATGTTTTTTGTTGAGTATGCTCATCTTCTCAAAACTGTTACGATCTCCACAAAGATTTTTTTTAAATGGAATCAAATTTAGATTAATATTTCAGAGATGACGTGATTAAGCCTCAGCATATTTAATCCCTAGAATAAAGCTGCGGTTTCCAGCTGGTTGCATCACAGGTGACTCAGATGTGGTAATGTGGAGCGGGTTAACCGCTGCTCTCTGTCTTTGTCGATCCCAAACATGCACGTGATTTCCCTGCAGGCTCTAAATGCTGCCGTAGATCCCAGACAGATGATGGTTCATGGGTCGTGGAGGGAAATCACAATTTTCCAGGGATGTAGATTTAATTTAGGGATGAAAATCAGGCCTGCGAAGAGAAAGGGCAGACTTATCGACTCAAATATTAAGTAGCTGTCCACCTAAAGTCGTGATTTTCTTACAGATCTTGCTGAATAAAGTTCCAGGATGGACCGAAACAATGGACTAAAAATTCCCCTTCAAGCTTTTGCTGAAAACTTCGTTTGTGCCCTGGTTTAGTCTCTTCTGGGGCTTTTTCCTTTCCAGACCTGGAACACAATCACTAGTGTGATATAATCTGCTTTGGGTCAAATAAAGTTAACGTTAGCTTCACCCAGCAGAAGAGACAAAAGCAGCCAGGGTCAGCCTGTTTAAAGCTGATAAAGTCGACCAAAACACATTTATAAGTTCATCAATGCAAAATGAAAGTTTAGATTCGAAAGTTAAGTTTAGTTTCAGTTAAGCTAAGCTAAGTTAATAAAGCTAAAATAAACTCAAGATTTCTTCGATCTTTTACAGTCAGATCTTCTTTAAAGAGCAAGTCACCCCCTACCAGAGTCCTACTCCAATCCCACTTCGTGTTTGAAAAATGCAACAAAATGCTGTTGCCTAGAAAACTGAGAGGGCGGAGCCGCTAACAAATACAGGTTCTGGTCTATAGGGCCTTACATGGACAAGCACCATCATACATTGGTGATCTTCTCAGTCCCTACACCCCCAGCAGGTCCCTGAGGTCCAGTGACCAAAGCCTACTGGTTGTGCAGCACCAGGCTAAAGGTCAAAGGTGACAGATCATCTGCTGCTGTGGCCCCCAGACTCTGGACCTCTCTCCCCCTGAGCCTGAGATCAGTGGACTCAGTGGTCTCCTTTAAAAAGCAGCTGAAGACTCACCTGTTCAGGCTGGTTTTTGTATGACCTTACCATTGTAAGGGGTTAATTTACAGCTAATTAATGGACATGAGACATGAGATTCCATAATGAATATTAGGGATGAGCGAGTACACCACTATCTGCATCTGTATCTGTATCTGCATCTGTATCTGTATCTGTATCTGTATCTGTATCTGTATCTGTATCTGTATCTGTACTCGGAATGGGCGTGGCATAACCGGAAGTGGGTGTGGTTTACATCAATATATTATTTTAAGTCTGAAATTGATATGGATTGATCAGAAGTTGCTATGTGTATTGTTTATTTGAAAACTATTTACAGAGCAGCCTCAGAATTGAGATTAAATATTTTTGATCACAATAGTAAAGAAACTATTACAGAACAAGTTTTTCAATAAAATCAGAACATTAATATTTAAGTGCATGGATTAATACATCTGAACTCATGCAGTAGGAACTAGGAAATATGAAATGCTAGAACCAGACACAACTTTATATTTATTTTTAAATTTTAATTTGATTAAACTGATATTTTCTTAACGTTCTTGGCATTTTCCCACACAAAGTTAAACACAACAATGTTGATTGAGGTGTGTGTGTGTGTGTGTGAGAGAGAGATAGAGAGAGAGAGAGAGAGAGAGAGATGGAGATAGAGAGGGAGTTAAAAAAATTCGTCAAAAATGCTTTATCCGTACCGGATACTCGTCTGAAACGAGTACCCAGCTCATCCCTAATGAACATGGAATCAATCTTGTGGATCTTTGGGTTATTTTAACCAGAAGATTGGAACTTTTTATTGCAGGGATTATGTAACACTTGTATCAACTGAGAGACAAGAGAAGAGAGAGTCACCTTTAAAATGTTTAAGAAGATTTATTTCTAAACAATTTTAAACAAGACTAACTCTAAATTCTAAGTGAATGAATGGATCTTGGTGTGTGTGTGAGTGATGTTGTCATCAGAACTCTCGTATCCGGAGAAGCAAGTCTGAATGATGTTGTGATGATTTGCTTTAGCTATGATCGGAGTTTCATAAACACTTGAGACGCCATGTTGTCGCTCCACACATACCTTTAGGATGAGACCTCCGTACAGATCCAGACTGCCAGGTCCTCGGACCCCCCTTTCGGTACCAGAGCCGATGAAACAGCGTCAGCAGTACGACAGACTAGTCTTTGGATTGTCTCCAGGTAAAAAGTGACAGTTGGTTGACAGCGTCAGATGGACCCCCTTTGGGTCAGTGAGTTCAGCTTTTATTCTGATAGGAACTATCGCTTGGTTGGTAAAATGCAACAGATTTTATCCAGTTTGTTGGTTCTTTGCTTAAAAAGGAAGTCCGGGTGGCCGGTCCGATACTTCTCTTAGCATGCGGTGAACTGCAGAGAACTCAGAGAACTGAACTAAGATGGCGTTGGGACTGGTTTTATTAATCTGGATGTTTTAATTTCTGGTCGAATCAAAGTTGGACAGATTTATAAACACCACAGAGACTATGCCGCGCTTCAGAAAGGAAGGTTCTGATTGGATGAGTAAAAGCAATGTGTCGTGCGTTTACATTACGTGTGATCAGGATGTCTAGTGCAGCTAGATTAAAGTCATATTACTTATTAAAACTTACTAATCATAACATTGTCATTTCACAGATTGGTCAACATTATATTATTGACTTTGTTTGATTAGCCTTATTAAAAAAAGAGTTCTTTGATTTATTTAAAGGAAAGAGTCCTTTATCTTCATTCTTCTCTTGAGCTGGAAAGGAAGCAGTTTAGAAGCAAATGCATGACCTTGAGGCCGTATCTCATGCAGATTAGTTCTGTGTCAGAGGCATCTGTGGAGGGAGGGTAAATAACCTTCGGTGGAATAGCACCACCATCATGTTACACCATACCATACCATAGGTGTGACCTTCTTCACCCTCTCCTTGTTCTGCTCTCCCCACCTATTCCACCTTCCTCAGGATCCTCTTTCATATTCGCTCTCTCATTTTTAATATATTTTTAATAATTTTCTAAATTATTTTTTATATTTTTACATTTTTGGTTTAATGTGAAGCGCCTCATGATTTTTATCTTGAGAGGTGCTATAGAAATTATATTTTCTTCTTCTTCTTCTTCTTCTTCTTCTTCTTCTTACATACACACACACACACACACACACACACACACACACACACACACACACACACACACACACACACACACACACACACGTGCTCACAACAACATTGTGACATCATATGGTACCAGCTAACGTTCTAGGGAACCTCTTAGCCAATAGCGATGGTAGATCTAAATTCAAATGCAGTGCAGAGTTTTTACCTGACAACGGCACAACTCTGACAGTTTTAGGCAGAAAATAAAAATTTATACTAAAATGCACTAAAGTGCCAAACTATTGACTACACGCGTCTGCAGCACCATGAGACACACATTTATATAGCTTATCAGAAAAAAAATAGTTGACTTGGTCGTGACTTGCTCTTTAAGGTTCTGCGCTGCTCTAGATACTTTTGTTTGATCAGGTTTGTTCCAGTCACACGTCCAGTTAGACTTTCCAGTGACTAAGCATCTGAGTATCCCCCCCCAACACACACACACACACACACACACACACACACACACACACACACACACACACACACACACACACACACACACACACACACACACACACACACACACACACACACACACACACACACACACATGTATTTATCAGAATAACCGAGTTTGAACCCAGATTTCTGCTGTCTGAGCCAAACCCATCTGATCCACGAGCGTCCTGCTGATGTTAACAAGTAGAAAATCTCAGTTCCTTAAAAATTATTAAACTGTATTTCTTTTTCTTACACTTCCTGTTTCTCCACAAGTGACCCATGAACTAAAACCCGTCATGGAGGAAGAACGTCAGATCGATCTGACGTACGTCACCGAGCGCATCATCAGCATCCTCTGTCCCACTGGGTGTCCTGAGGACATCTACCTGCAGAACCTGAGAGAGATTATCCCCATGCTGCAGTCCAAGCATGGACACAACCACATGGTGAGGCTGGTGGGACAGGGACACCATCAGTGGGTTTATTTAGAGTTAATCTCAAGAGCAAATCCACCTTTATGTCCTTTTGGTGGGTTTCATATAAACTGTTTATTTGTAAAACCTGCACATGAATTAAATATGCCTTCTCATAAAGGTAAAGTTTTAAAAATGGGAAATAAACCTGAAAAAGCTAAACAAACCTTCATTTTTACACTGAATGTACCTTGAAAAACATTAATATGTTCCTGCAGCATTGCATCCTGCAGCAAACTGTGTATAAATCAGGTCAAAGTTTAATCAGTGGCTGTTTGATGCTCCTACAAATTAAGGCTCATCAATTGGTCAATAGTTATTTAGACAATAGGAAACAATTTGTTCAAATAAATGATGCGGGTTCTGTATTGAAAGATATTCATTATGGAATGCCACAAGGGTCGGTCCTCGGACCTAAACGGTTCATATTGTTTATTACTGTCCTTGTAAATGTATATCATCTACTTGGTACAGTTTTATTTGCTGACGATACCACATTGTTTTATTCAGGATTAAATATACATGAAGTAACTCAAGTGAACAGTGAACTGATTAAAGATAAAAAATGGTTTGATATAAATAGACTGTCATTGAACCTGAACAAAACAAACTTCATACTGTTTAACAACAAAAGAAGCTGTATCTTTAACAATAGATGGAATGGAAATTCAAAGAGTAAAAGAAACCAAATTTCTTGGAGTCATGTTTGACGAGAGTCTCACTTGGAAATCACATATTAAGGGGAAAGTTGCCAAAGCCATAGCAGTATTAGAGGTGCTGAAAAAAATCGATTCAAGTCTGAATCAGGATTCTTATTTATAAAGATTCAGAATTGATTCACAAAGGTTCAGAATCGATTCCAAGAACTCAAATGATTGGCATGTTACAGGTTTCAGATGCACATTTTTGGTCTTTGTTAGGAGAGTCAGTACTCCGATTACTTTTGTGGTCCCATAAATTGAGATGATTTATGTTTGAATCTGCTGATAAGAGGACACTTGAATGTCATTTTTTCCATACTCAGAAATTTGAGATATTCTCATATTTATTTTCTAAGTTGATAAATGAGTACTCAGGATTACTCATGTAACTTGTTTCTACACATACTTGAAAAGTATTTGACCGTATTACTTTCAAAGCTACTGTTAGGTAACTACAGATTTGTTATATTT
>NC_091748.1:76463169-76483169 GCF_043380555.1 Nothobranchius furzeri
CTACAAGGACTAATTTGATGCGCTACCCCCAAAATGTCTTTTACCCCATCTGGCCACCCCTATGAAAATTTTCTGGAGGCGCCCCTGTGTTCCGTGACAAATGTTTGCAATCAAAACCTAGCTTGTTTGCAGAATCACTTTAGCGGCTTTAGTTATCTCAGTGGTCGGTGCAGGTAACCTTTACATCAATTGCACATTGTAATCGGCTCTGAAGCGTATTAAAAGTGTCAGTTTTTGTTGCTACTGACAATAAATATGCTTACAAAAATATGTGACGCACAAAGGAACAACATTATAAAATAAAATCACATGAACTGTTTGAATTTAGGAGACTGGGGCTGATTTTAGAGGCGGCAGCAGAAAACCTTGGCTGCGTTTGAGCTAGCCGTTAGCTTATCTACTCTATTTCTAGGGGGCTATCTAACAGGTAAAGTAGGAATTATATGTAAAAAAGCTTTAACATAGCTAAAACCATCAGATTTAGGCTCACTAGAGTTCTTCATCATCCTCATGATCTGAGTGTGTCGATGTCTCTCAGTGCAGACCTCTCTCTGGACCACTTTGCTATGAGGAGGTTCTACAACGACAAGCTGTCTACTCTGATGACTCCCTCACAGAAACGGTAAGACTCCTGAACCAATAGTTCCCAAAGTTCAAGTCTGGACTGAACTGTTGATCATAAAACACCAAAGGTTGACTTCACTACCATTGTGAAGCACAAGCACACAAAGTGGCTCCTCCTACTTGCTCCTTCTCAGTGTCAGATTCAGAGAACAATCATTACTCATTAAATATGATCATAACAAAAATTGAAGAAGGGAAGGAAAAGGGAAGAAAAAGCCATTTTATTCTGAGTGATCTGCATGTCTTAAGGGATGAAGAACAAAGTCACTTTTGAAGTAAAGATTTATTTCCAGCTTTGATATTGAATCAAGGATTAATGTTCAGGCACTTCTAGAGTCTTCATCAGAGTCAGCCCGCCCCAGGAGGAATCATGCTCATCCTCTTATTTGCGCTTTATTTAAAAACAAACATCATTTTACAGGATGAGTTCACTGGGAAACCATTTTTTACTTGTTTTTTTTTAAATACAATAGGTCCCTCTGAGATTATCATGCTGGCAAACGTGAAAATAATCTTCCAGCCCTATTTCCTGCATTAGCTGCAGATAGACAATAGACTTAAAGATATAAATCCCACAGTTGTCATGCACACTGGTGTGGTGTCCTCTGCATTTGGCCCATCCCCGTGGGGAGGGTGAGCTGCAGCAGTGGCCGTGCTCCGGAACTGTTTGGTGGCTTAACCCCCCAATCCAACTGCCTTAAGCTGTGTGTCAAGCAGGGAGGCATTGGGTCCTATTTTTATAAAGTCTTTGGTAGGACCTGACCAGGATTTGAACTCCAGTCTCCCAGTCCCAGGGCGGACACTCTACCACCATGCCACTGAGATGAGGAAACGCTCGGATTGGAAAAGCCAGTCAGATCTCTGTCAAACAGAAATTTACCTTTCATGGACTCACCCATCTTGGCTTGTAATGGTAAATGGCTTGTATTTGATATAGCGCCTTCTAGAGTGCTGAAACCCCCCAAGGCGCTTTACAACACAATCAGTCATTCACCCATTCACACACTGGTGGGGATGAGCTGCGATGTGGACGATGACAGAGGCGAGGCTGCAGAGAAACAGGCGCCACCGGTCCCTCCGACCACCACCAGCAGGCAAGGGGGTTAAGTGTCTTGCCCAAGGACACAACGACAGTGACAAACTGAGTGGGGCTCGAACCTGCAACCTTCTGTTTACGGAGCGAGCACTTAACTCCTGTGCCACCGTCACCCCAACAGTCAACAACAGCCTACCCTTGTGACAGGGTAGTCTGAAAACAGCAAATGCGTTGAAAGAGTGAACTTGGTATTTTACATAGGTCACCTGGATGTGTATTGCGCAGAAAGGCCTTTGCTTGAAAAAAAATTCATAATTACTTCCAAAATATTTTCACCATAATTTCTGTTAAAGCTTAAAATAATTACCACAACTTCCGAACTTCCCAGTGAAGTTTGAATCCTGCAACCAGCTAAGGCTTGCAAGTCTCTGCTGTTGGGATTTAACGGGGAAGGTACCACTGTCCCAAAATACCAGAGGTCAAAGGTTGACCTTTAATCTCAGATGTTGACTCGGGGGTCTGCTGGGACTGCTGACGTCTAGCGCCCTGATTGATCCACGAGTGACATCAGATCCAATCCAATCCAATCCAATTTTATTTATAAAGCGCATTCACAAGGCATTACAACCAAACAAGGCGCTGTACACTAAAAATGTTGGTTAATTAAACAGGCTTTATATAAACATGTCGAACACAGATAAAAGATAAAAAGGAAATACAACAAAATTCCCAAAAATAACAGCTAAAAACCATTAAGACACAGGGTGAAGTAAAAATAGGAAAAAAACATTTTACAAAGAACCTCAATAATACGGAAGTCGATAATTGTGGAGTCCATTTTTAAACAGTGCAGATGTCAGTGAGGTTCATAATTATGTTGTATAAGCTAGGTTGAAGTAGTGAGTTTTCAGGCGTGATTTAAAAATGCTAGCTGTTGGTGCTAGCCTCACTAGCAGTGGTAATGTGTTCCACAGCTTCGGTGCACAGACAGAGAAAGCCCTCTCTCCACGGCTTTTTAAACGTGCATTGGGAACAGCTAGGAGGAGCTTATCTTCAGACCTGAGAGCACGCGGCGGGTTGTAGTGATGGACCAGTTCACACAGATATGGAGGAGCTTGATGGTTCAAGGATTTGTAAGTGAGAAGCATAATTTTGAAGTTTATCCTGAACTGCACGGGCAACCAGTGGAGAGATTTCAGAATTGGAGAAATGTGTTGTCTTCTGTCAGCTCCAGTCAGCAACCTAGCTGCTGAATTCTGGACCAGCTGAAGTCTAGAGAGAGCTGCTTTACTGATGCCGTATAAGCAGGAGTTGGAGTAATCCAGCCTTGAAGTGATAAAAGTGTGGACCACCGATTTCAGAAGACGTACACTCAGGATGTGCTTTAGTTTTGAGATGCGTCTTAGTTGGTAAAAACATGATTTAACTGTGTTATTGACCTGGGCATCCATCTTCAGAGCCTGGTCCATTTTTACCCCAAGGTTTGAGATAAAACCTGCAACAGCATCAGTCAACAAAACAAGTTTGCGTGTGCTCCTCAGGTACGTCTGGATGCTGGGCGGCGTGCTGAAACGGGGACTGAGGATGAGTCCCTCTCCGTCCTTCCTCCTCTGCGTCGTTCTTCATGGTCTCCCAAAAATAAGAGCAGATGGAGGTAAACAACAGAAGCATGACCTGCTTGTGGGAGAAACACAAGAAGTCAAGTCTGATGGGTTTAAATCAAAAATAACTTTTAGCCTTCAGATTGATTCCAGCAGCCTTTTAAACCACACGATGGCGACGTTCCTTTAAACCAACGACTAGCTTTGATCATGTCGAGTTTTGATGTTCCTCAGGGTGCTGCCTGTTCCTGAGAGTCTACCAGAGTCTGCAAGCTGTTTGCACTTCAGCAGTTTAGTAAGAAACACCCTTTAACATGCAAGAGAGTCGTTTAGCAGCAGCACGGAAGGTAAAATGTGTTTTTCTGCATCTCAGCCACGTCAGCGCTGCTCAGAAGGACCGGATCTACTTTGTGCTTCAGCCAGCTCAGCTGCTAAAGGGTGACATCATGGTCAGAAGTGGGATTTTATTCACTAATATCACTGAAGTGGTTTAATTAGTAGCTTATTGTCACTATCATTTTATATTTTACAGTATTTGTGAGGACATGATGACTTCAGCTGCATATTTCTGTTCCCACAACTTATAAACATCACTCAAAAGACACTGACAAAAATATTTTTCAGATATTAGGTTAGATTTAATGAAATATTTTTAATCTGAGAGAAGAAAGGAAAATTTACAAATAATCACAATTTTAATTGTCCTACCGTTTCTGTAAATAATTTTATATGCCTGAAATATAAAACAAAAATATCTTTGGTTTAAGCTTTTTGCATTAAACAAAACTTATTAAAGCCATTTAATTAACAACTTTTCACCATTAATTTGAAATTCTTATGAAACTTTCAAATTTATTCAGACTTTTTTCCTGTTTCAATAAAGGTTATGCAGCTTTTATTGAAAGGTTTGTAATAAATAACACATTTTTTGCTTAAAAAATTATTACTGTTTACAGCGTTAAAAAAACCTTGTTTTGTTTTTCAGTTTCAGAAATGAACGCATTAAATGACTCAGCCTTTGGTATCAGTGGCATTCTACGTTTACAGTAACACTTTAGCTTCGGGAACACAAATTAACCATTAATTAGCTGCCAATCAATATACATATTAGTGGACTACTAAGTCTGAACAAGTCATTATTAAGCACTTATTAACAGCTTATTACCAATGCCCTAATTCTAATATTAACAGGCCATAAATTAAGAGTTTTATCAAAATAAGCCATTCATAATGGTTTGTTGCTGATTCACACACATACCAATTAGCTCAAATCAATATGTGGTTTTTAAAGAAGTAATTCGAGGGGAACATACTCTTGGTTACAGGTGGTTAATTGATTGTTATTTAGGCTCTATTAACATGTGGAGTTTGTTGTTTATTGTAGCGTGTTTAACTACATACTAGATTTAACGCTGTTTGCTATCAGCTTTGTTAGATTCTGAGAAAAGATCAAACAAGTTGACAACGAAGCTTCTATCATATATAAATATCTAGGATATTATATATTCAATAGAAGTTCATATGTCGACGAGCTTGGTCTATATTTTAATCCAAAGATTAATGTTTAATTTAAGATAATTAAATTTAATAGCAAAAGTTTATTTATTGAATCAGAAGTTTAAAGGAATCTTTGCTTTTTCAATAACCAGAAATATATACACCATTCTGTGTTTCATTTCAGAGAAGAGTCAGGTTTTTAAAGTTAAGTATTTATTACTAACACTTTTAAAAATTACTATTTGAAATGACCATTTTTAACAGACAATTTGATATTAAAACTTGTTTTAAAAAGCAAACCTGTGACTGAATGGAAGCTAAAATGAAAATGCCAGGTTTTGGATGTGTGAATGAATCTCTGAAGGTTTCTTTCAGCGAGAGAAGCGTTCTGGGTGAAAGTTGGTTTTGCAGCTAACTGAGTCGTTTCTTAGGAAGAACAGCATACAGACGCCATCTGTCAAAAGTGTCTACCTCACCCAGTTCAGGAGATCCTCTTCTGGATCCGGGATGTCAGCTGGAGATGGTTTCCTCCGGGCACGAGGTTGGTAGAAGGACCTTAGTGCGACCAAATCGGTCCTGAGATGTCTCCGTGGGCCACTCGACTGGTGGAACTATTTACGTCTCAAAATCAATAACTCTGAAGGAGTTTGGCGTCAGCTGGTTACAGTTGCGTTAATTCGAAGCAAGTCTATTGGCGTGACAGAATGCTTAGTAGAGACTTGGACGGCCATCCTTCTTCTCCTGGGATGGTTCAAGAACTGAACTTACAGCTGCGGGATTTGGTTTTAACAAACCCCTCAGAACACGCCCTCTCAGCGTCAGAAAGCTTGGTCATGAAGTAAAGACACGTGAGATGGTTTAAACTTTACCCTGGATACCCTCTGAATGAGGTGGTTAACGTGCAAGATGACCTTCTGGTTTACTGAACACACATTAGGATTATCAACAATAATTATTATTATACCCAAAGCATAATAAGTCATTTCAGTAATTAAAATACATTTATACTGAACCAAGAGATTATTTATGATGGTTGTAATAACAGTAATAAAGTCAAGAGTTTATTAAAATTATTATTTAAAATTATTATTGGGAAATCTTGAAGTGTCCTTCATCTTGGGACGGAACAGCAGCAGATAAGATGTTGTTCAGCAGACATCACGGCTCCTGGCGGGTTAATCTGTGGGCAAAGTTACAGTTCGACCCAGCTTGACCAGCTGGGAAAATGTGACCTTCATCACGAATTAGAGGCCATTCATGACGCTACATTATTTACACAAAACCAGAACAGAATATTTTTGGTTATTAACTATTGCCCTTGAATTTCTTCTTTAAAAACCACATATTGATTTGAGCTAATTGATATGTGTGTTAATCAGCAACAAACCATTATGAATGGGTTATTTTGATAAAACTCAATTTATGGCCTGTTAATATTAGAATTAGGGCATTGGTAATAAGCACCTAATAATAGCTTAATAGTGACTAATTCAGACTTAGTAGTCCACTAATATGCCTATTAATTGGCAGCTAATTAATGGTTGATTTGTGTTCCAGCCGGGATCAGAACTTGGACGATTAAACAAAAAAACATCTATCTCTGTATGTCATCATTGCTCATTAGTTCCTTAACGGATTGTTGTTTCCTCTACCTTTTTATGCTAATTTGTGAACATTAAACCGTAAAACTGTGTTTATCATTTAAAAAATAGAATAGACACGCACTGACTGGTTGGAGGTGATTTGCAGAAACCTTTTTGTAATTTTCCTGATTAAGAATCAGAATCAAATCTGGCTGAAGCGAGCAGCAAGCGGGACATTTACCATCATGATTATGATTTTAGGTCGTGTGTTATGACATAAACATCCAGTCGTCCAGCCGCCGGGTCGTCTTCCGTCTCCAGTTCCACACGGGTCTCCTGCTCGGACACTCCCTCTCGTTTTCCAAGGTGGACCTGGACTGCGCCTGCGCAGGTATTTACCACCTGCGGTCGTTTCAAGCTCCACTCTTAATCTGTTACTGATAAATCTGTGGGCTTGCTCACCTGAGACCGTGTCAGCTGTGCAGGTGTGAGGGACAAACAGTCACAAACGTCTCACTTCCCTCTCCCCTGTCCAGATCCTCGGTTCCCAGATGACGGAAAAGTGGATCTGTTGTTTTCCGAGAGCCCTGACGGGATCACAGGTAGAGTCTCTCACAGTGGAATAAGATAAGTGGACGGGGACGAGTCGGTTCCAGTTTATTCTTCTTTGATCGTTCTCGCTTCATGATGAGGTTTTTCATTTACAGAAAGACTTTTATTTAGGCTCAGACAGATTTTAAATACCAACAAGGACCAAAGATCTTCTGCACTGTAAACCAGCTGGTTTGCACGTACGTTTTGATGTGCATCATCACACCTAGGGTTTCTTTGCCGTTTATCCCTCGTCTCTGCTGTCGTTCAGGTGTATCACAGGTTCATCAGAGGCTTTTTTTACTCTTTCATTTAGCCTAAATAAAGAAAACACTAAAATAAAACAAGCTCCAAACAAAAAACAGAGTCAGAAACTGAAAATCTGCTTTAATGAACCCGTATTTATAAAAAGAGGCAGGGAACTTGATTTAGTTGATAGGAAGATTTAATTTTTTAAATTGAGAGTCTGAAAACCAGCGTGTCAGGGGGCATTGGCGGCCCTCTATTTCCCCCCCATGGCTCCGCCTGTGTTCCTACAACATGTTTGATAGAACTGGGTTTATTCTGGGATGTGACGGGATACGGGAAGCCTGGGAACTCATAGATGTATTTAATGCTGCTGACAGGAATGGGGAAGAGAGGAAACAACCGCGTACATTTCACCTAAATAAACCCTAACTTCAGCTTTGGTCCGTTTTTCTGTAGCTTTTCACACTTTTATAAAACCAACCAATCAGCATGTTTTACTTCAGGCATTCAAAGGGCCTTTGTGAAGCGCCTTGGGGGGTTGTAGAACCCTAAGAAGGTGCTAAACAAATACAGACCATTTATGCTCCGAGTCTTTTTAATATGAGGCCAATTTGCAGCTGTACAAATAAAAAAATTCTCCATAAAATAATTTTAAAGGCACACTTGTCAGTTTTGCTTGCTTTTAGCACCCCCTAGTGGCAGTTATTAATCCCCCTAATCTAAACGTCTCCCCAGCCTTTGCTATGTCTGCATGAGTGAATGCTTGCTTAGTATGAGGATTGCTGTAAAGTCACTGACACTAGACAGCGACTTGATGCAATTTGCTGGGTTCCTTATATCAGGGGTGCCTCCAGAAAATTTTGATAGGGGTGCCCAGATGAGGCCAAAGAAATTTTTGGGGTGGCACACCAAATAGGTCCTTGTGGTAACTCTGGGAGAATTTAGCCTGTGGCGATGTATTGCATTGCTCCTTTATTTGTTTTTAATAAAAAATAAAAAATAAAAAAACCACAGCACGTATCCAAAACATTTAACTACAATTTTACAAACACAAACTTTTCAGAAAAATACATTTCAGTTATTTAAATGTTATTTAAAATTTTTTTGGAAAATGTATTTTTTTTGTTTAATTCAATAATTAAACTAAAAAAAAATACATTTTCAAATAAATGTTTACCTGTTGCTGTGTTCACAAAAAAACTATGGACATAAATTTTTTTTAAAAGGGCGAGCAGCAGAAACATATGTATTTTTAAAGTTCTGATTATTTCTTTGTTTTACAATTATGTCTTGAATAAATAAGATCAATTTATGGTTTGAGTGAACATTAATATGATTTATTAACACTGGTTTTTGCTGGGGGGGGGGGGGCAGCAATTTTCTAGGGGTGGCCATGGCCACCCCTGGCTACCCCTTGGGGCTGCCATTGCCTTATATTGGAAACTTTTTTCTGATTGGCTTAATGAACCGACCTGCATTGGAATGTTTACCATGTGAAGTGCCTTGAGACGACTTGTTGTGATTTGGCGCTTTATAAATAAAATTGAATTGAATTGAATTGATTCATCACTAAATTAAACAAATCAGCTGTGTTCATGAGTCAGCTCCCAACAGAGCGGCCCACCAGTCTCAAGTTGCAAATCCGGTATTCTGGCCACAGAGGGCGGCGAAGTGACATGTCAGTAACCGTGTAAAGGGTCATTTCAGCACAGACTGGCTCAAGAAGATGGTTTAAAAATGTTCACAGTGTGGCTTTAACATTTTTTAAATAGAAAACAAAAATCAGCTTTTTTGTGGACTTTTAAATCGATGACTTTTGTGCCCTTTTGATGGGAAACGCCGTTCTGCTGTAAAATCAGCTTGACTGGTTCTTCCTCTTGCCTCTAAAGAATTCTGTATTAAGAGCTAAAAGATGATCATGAGAACTACACTTGCTGCTGTTCCTGCTCAAGGATTCGTTCAGTTACTACTTCTATATTGTGACCATGTTTGATTTGTTGTGTTTGCTTCAAGTCTTGATTTGCTGCCTGTAACACAAACTGTTAAAATGTTAAAGTTGCATTTTACAAGGGAAACTGGGAAAAGCAGAATATGGTGCAAAAGTTAATTTACGTCAGTAATGAGACGAATATATGAGATTTAAAGCTTTGATTTGTTATAACTGTGATGATTATGGCTTTTAAAACCCACTTTTAAAAAGTCAGACAGTTACAATATTACATGAAATATTTAAATATAGACTTATCAGAACCTGGAATCTGTCCCTTTTGCTCTTCTTACTGACCTAAATGAACACTTCACATTAAGGGTCCCTTTATTAATGTTATGTGGGGCATTATTAAGCATTATTAAACAAGGATACCCTTATGAATGTTTCTGATATGGACTATTAAATACCATTTAGGTTAGGACAAGGGGCCAGGGGGTGCGTCAGCTCAGTAATGCATTAACTTAATAGTTGTTGAAATTTTTAATAGTTTATTAATGCTTAGTAAAGGACCATTACTACGAAGTGAAATGAACTTTTGCACAATTTTAAAATTTTTTGAGTTTCACTTGCAAAAAATGGATTCAGTTTTTGTATCTGAAGCAAACATTTTTGGGAGATTTGATCCAGTTTTCATTTCTAGATGCTAAAAAACAGAAACTTTCTGACTGCAAAGAAAATAAAAGATCTTATCCCTGATTCATGCAGAACAGATTATATAACTAACACACACACACACACACACACACGCACGCACGCACACACTCACATGCCCACACACGCACAAACTCACACACACACGCACACTCAAACACATGCGCGCACGCACACACACACACATGCACGCGCACACACACTCACACACATGCGCACACACACATGCACACACTCACATGCACACACACGCACACACTCACATGCACACACACGCACGCACGCACACTCACACACATGCGCGCACGCACGCACACACACACACACATGCACGTGCACACACACATCAGCCAGATGGGGGCGGTGTTGGACCCCTGGACACCCCCCCGCCCACCCCTCAGCAGCAGAGCCCCCCCCCCCCTCCCAACAGGAAGTAATTGGGGGTTAATCAGACACACATCTGACAGGAATTCAGACACATAAACACAATAACTTCTGATTTAAATGCACATGGAGTCAGATGAGTGTGTGTTAATGTTGGTTTCCCGGTGCAGGTAGGGAGCTGTGGCACAACGGGAACGCCGTCACCATGGACTACGACACCCTGGACCCTCTGGTCAGACGAGACTCTTACCAGGACTTGTTTGGTCTCCAGTCAGGTGAGGTGTTTTAAACCCTCTGCAGAAGCAGCTCAGCTACACTTTATATGTGATGCCAAATGAATAAACATAAACATAAACGTGTTTCTGGTGGAAACAAACAGATAAGCCTTACGTTATCCCGGGCTGCTCCACTGAATCCTTCAGTTTGGACCCTGGATTTCTCTCTGGTCACCAGTGACACTGTTTACCGCCGTGTAGATCAGGGAACCCTCCAGGATGCTCCTGGGATCGGGAGAAACAGACCTGACCCATGCAGTTTTCCTCACACACACACACACACACACACACACACACACACACACACACACACACACACACACACACACACACACACACACACACACACACACACACACACACACACACACACACACACACACACACACACACACACACACACACACACACACACACACACACAGAAGGAGCCGGCTGGCACCATCCTGGGTCAGGAATGTTGTTTTCATGCACAGGTGGTTCTCCTTCACCGTCTCCCATTCCTCCCATCTGCTCCATCTCCATCGTCTTTTCTCCTCTTTTCTTCTCAGGTTCAAGTTGCAGGTTTGTCCGGGACTTTTCCCATCCCCCTTTCGCACACAGCCTCTTCAAAGCCCGCCTCCTTGTTTACATTCCCTCTCTAAATCTGGGCAGCTCCAGGTCCCTACTTCTGTTTTCCTCTTGAACGTGCATCATGTGTGCAGCTCACTCTTCCACCGACGTGTGGCGAGCGATCCGCCCTCTGGTTTCCTTCCTCTGCTTCCAAACACATGCTCCACACAGCTACCTGGGACAGGATGCAGGCAGGGGGGAGGGATCAGAACAAAAAAATAAAAAAAGGACAGAAAAAGGCGGGGATTGGTAGTGCTGAGGGGAAAAGAGAGTGGGAGGGGGGGCATGGAGGGCTGCTAGCACCTTAAGAGCAGGAATGTAGTCTTCCTGCTGCAGCCTGAGGACGACAGGAGCAGGAGGAGAAGCTCTCCTGAAGCGTTACATCTGATTTCTCTCATCCTCATTAAGGTTCTCTTTCTTTTTCTGCTCCTCATCTGTTTCCCTTTTCCTGTTCCTCTGACTCCCGCGGGAGGCTTCATAAAAGCATTCCCATCCTGTTTCAGAGTGGACAGTGAAAGTTTCCTCCTGGCTGATGGTAAAGTAAGCTGCTGCTTTTTAAAAATCATTCCTGAATTCACAGATTGTGGACTCTGTGTGTGTGTGTGTGTGTGTGTGTGTGTGTTGGGGGGGGGGCTCTCAGTGCAGCTGTGAGGTTTCACCATGCATGTCTGGTATTTGGGTTTTATTGCTTCTCTGGACCTCATACAGCTGTGGTATGCTGCAACATGTGTGTCGTTGCTGTTTTTATGCAGGAAAACCCGTCTTATTAAACTCTGATCATAGAAAATGTTCTGCTACTACTTTTATATATTTAGATTTCTTTGGGTGAAACTGAAAACGTTTGAGGAACTTAATATAATTGAGTTTGTAGACACATTTGACAGATTTATTGTCTTCATGCTTTATCGTTGTTTTCTAAGACCTGCAGATGTGATCTTTTAGTTGTACGAACTGTGTGAGCCAGTCGGACCCGAGGTTTGTGACGGACGTTAGCCCTCACACACCGGCCCGTGTGTTTTCTCCATCGAGTGTGTGCGGGGTCGTGAAACATCAATCAGACCAGAATGACAAATAATATTTAGCCTTTTTAATTATCGTTTATTTGAATGAACAGCTGCACATATCTAATTAAGAGAAGCATAAAAAACAAGATTTCAGTTTTTACTTTTACCTGATTTTGCTCCTAAAACCAGGAAATGCTTCAAAAATGCAAAAAATAAATAAAAAATCTAAAGTGACTGAATAAATCTTTTTAGCACCTTCATTGTTTATTTAAACCTCGCAAAACTTCCTGTTTTTCAGTTTTCTAAAATGTGTTTGCAGTTTTACTAGTTTTCTTTATAAAATTATGAATGAGTGAAACTGTAAACGAGGCCCTCTGTGACGCATCATCATCCTGAGAACCATCAGCTGCTTAAGCTGAGACACTAAATGAGTTTTCTCCTGCTCCACGTGATGAAAATGCCTGACTGATCTCTTTCCTACAGTTCCTGCTCCCATCCTGGAACCTGGAAATGAAAGTTTGCATTCCAAAGTGAGGAAGAAGAGCGCTGAAGAAGCAGCTCCGTCACCCCTGACCACCGGCATTCCGAGCTACAGCGACCGAGTTCCATCGGCCAGCAGCGACTCCGGCCTTTCCGTTGCCTCGCAGGGCCGGACCGGAGCCAGGCAGAGGACCGGGGCCTCGCTGGACAACTGGACCCAGGTTGGGAGGCTGATATCTGGGCTGGACTCTGAAGCGACTCATTTTCTTCTGGAGGTGATGACTGAACTTGCTTCGTCCTGCCAGGGTGGAGGAGACCTGGCTGGAGACGAGTCTGGACCGGGGAACACCATCAACGGAGGCGCTTCGCCCAACGAGAGGGAGACGGACATCCTGGATGATGAGGATGAAGGAGGAATACATTCTGCTTTGGAGATTCCAAGCCCGAGTAGCATTTGCTCACTGTCATCTGAAACCCCGCCGGAAGCTCAGAGACCTACCAGAACAGAGTTCTCCACCGATTCCTGGGTGAGGCAGCAGCAGTCGGTGGAAGGCGTTTTTCTTCCTGTGGGTGGAGCAGCAACGCTGAAGAAAGAAAGACCCCCACCTCTGGTTGCTCCTGACACGCCGCCTCGAGGACTAAGCAGCAGGGAAGCAGTGCAGAGAGGGACCAACGTACAGTCTACAGCCTCATGTGGGCAGGAAGACGATGTGGCCTCACTAGCTACAGACATCGATGAGTCCATAGAGCAGCTGAACCAGCTGATTCTGGACTTGGATCCCACTTTTGTTCCTGTTCCGACCCGCTGTTCCGCCCTGTCCCGTTCCGCCTCCCTGCAGACCAACGGCGTCAGCCACAAGGGCCAAAACCTTCTGTCAGGTAAGCTTTCAAAAATGTTAACACTGTTGCCCCCTGGTGGACTGGAAGACCAATTGCAGCTTTTATTGGTTCGGCTACGTTTACATGCAGCCAATATCCGGGTTGTGATCGGGTTAAGGTCGGGATTCAGGTTTCTGAGTTGATCAGAATAACCCGTTTACAAGCATAAATCGAAAGAGTTACCCCTAACTTGCATAACCCGATTTAAATGCGGACGTTGGGGGTAGCGTCAGGACGTATGGACTACGTGAAGACGGAATATGCGTCATTTCCGGTTCTTCTTGTTCCGGTATCCGTGAAAACAACAACATGTTTCCCAGTTTGGAAGAGATAGCGACCTCGTTTGTTTGCGCTTTAGTTTCCTCGTCACTCCAAAAGTGTGGTGCTGTGCCGCGACTCGCCATGTTGCTCCCAACTTGTTGTTTACTTCCGGTGTTCTGGCGCATACAAGACGTCTCGCCACTCAAAAGACCAAGATTCCTTGCGAACAGAGCATGCGCAGAACACACTCTGTGATGGGGATATCCCGGTATGCGTTTGCACGACCAAACATTCGGGTTAGAAAAGGGTTACCCCAGGTGTAGTAACCGGGTTTTTAAAAACCCGGTTATGAGCATATCCGGGTTTTTGGCTGTGTTTACATGGCCGTGCGGAACCGGGTTATTGTGAATATTCAGGTTTTAAAAGGGTTACAGGCTGCATGTAAACGCATGCAGAAATCTTTATTTAGCATTCGACTCTTTGAAAGAGCAGCATCTAACATCATTATTATTATTATTATTATTATTATTATTATTAATAATAAAGTAGTACTTAAAGTGAAATGATGCCTGATAAATAAAAGTGCTGAACTGACCGAGCTATTGTTGCATTCCTCGTTTAGTGAAACACCTGCAGCAACATGTTCATGGTAGTCTGCATCTGATTAACTCACCTCGTGTAAACTACAGCTTTCCCAAAACAACTGAAGCAGTGCCTGAAAGTGGGAATCTCCAGCGGGGTTTGGTGCAGGAGTGTTTGCTGAAAGGGTGGAAGCGTTCCAATGTTGCCAGATCCAAAATCCCACAATATCGTACAGAGAGGCCTAAATTATCGTTTTTCAGTACAAACTATCGTACATTATAAATTTGATAATAATGTTCTATAAACGACTTCTCACTCCAATATAATATAACAAAGAAGGTGTTTTATATTGTCCTGTTTAAATAAACATCTTTAAAACCAGTAATATAATGCCTATAAACGTGCAGAGTGTGTCGGCACCACTCCTACCTCCACGCATTGACACAACATGCACATTTGCGCAGTCCTATTTATGTCATTTCTACATAGGTTAAACGCACGCGACAAAACATCACACCAAAGGAAAAACTGACCCAATAAATGACAAAGCAGCCTACTCACCTAGTTCCAGAGTCAGTTTTTGTAATAGACACAATAGCATAAACCTGTAAGCACTGAGGTGAAATCTGACTTCAGAACAGTTTAAAATTATGTAATGGACTTGGGAAAGCCACAGCAAAAGACGGTGTTACTAGATGCAATGTGAAATTATCGTACATTTGAGGATTTTTGAAACTATTGATCGTACATCGTACAGAGCCCAAAATTATGGTACAAATACGATAATTATCGCACATCTGGCAACGCTGAAGCGTTCCGTTCATCAGCCAGGACGTAACAGCTTGTGTTTATTCTACGTTCTGTATGAGACGTGTGGAAGTGTAAAAGCTGGGAAAAACGCAGCAGAGCTGCATCGAAACAAGAATCTGTGTGACTGCGGCTCATATTTTATCCCGCACCACTTCAGAAGAATCTTTTTTATGCAGCTAAAGGCAGTGAGCTGATTTTTAGTTTGTCTAATTCACATTTTAGAAGATTTGCAAAACTCTTCTGTGAAACACTCTAATGAAAAAAATGCCGTCGGCTTGTTTAGCAAAGAGTCTAATTTAGCCTGTGTGATGAATGTTCACCTCATCCAATACTGAATAATAAGTCACGTTATTTACTTTTGTGAAATTCACAACTTGAACTAAATACACTTTTCTTAAGAACCTCAGCTGAAAGTCAGACGTGTTTTCGGTTTAATCCAACTCGAAAAAACTTCTCTGGATGAACTACACAACTTTCGTTGCCTCAGGGGGGCGGAGAGCACCCTAAAAGATCCCTCACACCCTCCCTGTGTCACACCTTGTCCTGTCTCCCCTTATGGTTTAGTCATGTGCCTCTGTTAATTGCTCCCACCTGCCTCTCGTTTTCCAATCACCCAAGTTCCCAACCCTCTTGTATTTAAACCCCTTCAGTTCTTTGTCTCGTGTTGGATCATTGTTTCTGTGTCAGCGTGTCGTGTATTAAAGCCTTGAACCGTTCCTGTCTGCCTGCCTTCTTCACCCGTGTTTGGATCCTTACCTCCGCTTCGCACTCCAGCACGTCTGACACCCTGCTCATGATTTGGTCCAACTACTGCCATCAGGCAAGAGATACAGGAGCATTAAAACCAGGACGAAAAGACTACACGGCAGCTTTTATCCTGTGGCTATCAGGGCACTGAATGGCAATTAACCCCCCCACCCCCACCCCCACCCCACATTCTCAATTCAATTTTATGTGCAACCAACACATTCTCACTCCCAGCGCGTCAAAAAACAAACGTTTGGTCAGCCACCCTCCGCCTCAGACCCTTGACGCCAAAAGTGCCCTTTTTCGTCACTTATGTACAAAAAGGGGGTTTTCCCCTTATTTGACTGCAGATCCCAACGCAGCGTTACACTGACGCGATGGGATGTCCACAGCCAGGGCACCAAACAAGCTCATTGTACCTCACCCTAACCTCATCCTCTTATTTAACCTTCCCCTCACCCCTATCCTAACCATAACCATCTTGCTAGCTAACACGTTAGCGATGTGTCGGTCGCTCTAAAAGCCGACTAGGAGATGATGTTGGTTAGAGGGCGTAAAGAAAGGTGGTTGTGAATAGGAACAAACCAGGATTCACTCTCTTAAAGGAGTTTATTTAACTAAAAGGGTCACTGCTTTATGCAGGAAAAGGATAAAAGGTCACGAACACATAAAGAAATCCAAGACTGGGGTTTCCTAAATGAATGATAATAGTAAACACAAAGCGCCGGGGTTTAAGCCGGGTAGGGAAAAGAGCAAGATTAACACAAAAAGCTCCACCAAAACGGGGAGCTAGATCTCTTTAACGAGAATGCCAAATCAACACAAACGAGCTCTAGAGACTAGGAAGAGTTTATCTATACCACACAGGTAACCGAAGCGAGACTTTAACGTCTGGTCGAGGAGGGAAAAAGGAGCGCAAACTCTACTGCACCTCTTAGGTGTGTTCTTGCTGTGTATTAGTACTAATTCCATGCCGTCGTTCTTTTTAAAGCACAGAAACGGTTTCGTTACCTGTTTTGTCGCTACGTTTCGCCGGCGGCTGCAGGCTTCTTCAGGCTGACACTGATGGTGGGGCGTCACTTCCTTCTCCTTCTTCTACTGCACCTGTTCTCTTCTGAACTCCCCCCCCCCCCCCCCCCCTTCTGTATCACCTGGCGCTCCCTTTTAACAAGGAGCATCCCTGATTTGGATCAGCTACACCTGGCTCAGCTAGAGCCAGGAGAACAGGTAGTGACGCTGAGGCCACCCAGTGGCCACAAACAGACGGCGTCTGTTACAGGGAGCCGCCTCGTCATTGGTCGGGTTTGGACCGAGCCAACTCGAGGGGGAGGTTTCAACTACCAAGGTGGAGGTTAAAAGTAGAGGGTACTTGTAACCTCCCCCTCGCCAGATGGTATGTTCTAACGTTCCACTTGGGCGGCAAATACGAAAATTCACAGTCAGAATGCGTGGGAAACAAACGCTTGATCACAGTGAGAGTAACGTTTTAGGTAGCAAGAGGGTTAAAGTTAGGATGACGGTGAGGGGAAGGTTATAAATAGTGAAACGTTAAGGTATAGGTGCGGTTAAATGAGCTGGTTCGGTGCCGCATCAGCGGAAATCCCATCGCGTCAGTTTTACGCTGCATTGGGATCTGCAGTCAAATAAGGGAAAAACCCCTTTTCACACATAAGTAACAAAAAATGGAACTTTTGGCGTCTGGGGTCTGACGCGGAGGGTGGCTGACCAAGCGTTTGTTTTTGACGCGCTGGGAGTGAGAATGTGTTGGTGCAACATATAAATAAACTGGTGCAATATTATTATGTACCGTAATTTCCGGACTATAGAGCGCACCTCAATATAAGCCGCACCAACAAAAAAGAAGGTTTTCTTCACACACACACCGCACTCAAATACAAGCCGCGGCGCAGCAGCCACATGCAGGTCTCCGGCGCACAGCGCATGTACGGCCATAACATAAGATAATTAGACAGAAAGACGCGACACGGAGGTTTTTCGTTGTTGTTTTAATTCAACAAAACAATTTTTTTTTTTTAACCGTGTCCTGTCTGGCTGTGAAGCAAGCAGAATTGATGTCTGAATGATGGTGACAAGCCTTACAGATTTACTCTCAGGTGGAGCATTAAAGCGTTTGCTTTTAATGTCACGCCTGATACTTAAAACTTTATTGTTATTGTTTTTGAATGCTTTGTAATTCCGACCAGACACGGAGACAGAGGTGAAAGAGAAAGGAAAAGAAAAGGTGGGGAGAGAGGAGGAGGGGGGGGGGGGTTCCACAAAAATAAACAATAATGAACAAGAGTCTGCTTCTAGACCTGCAGAAAAAGACAAAAAAAAAACAAAAGGACAAAAAAGGGACACAACAACGATACAACAAGATCAAGCTATCACTGCGTCAACTTGATGAGGAAATATATAATCAACATTGCTTAACTGAAGAATCACGATAATAAATCACAATGCATTAAGTGCCCACCATAGTCTTAAGACCTGTGTTTAACGTGCCCAAGCCCATACTTTTGAGAGCACCATGTGAGCACCTGTGTGTGTACACGCGCTTGTTTATTTAAGGTTTCTCTGTAGGAGCGTCCAGTAGAGAGTGTGAGGGACCACAGATCCGCCCCCCAAAGATGTGCAGGAGACGGGGGGAGCTCCAAGTTTCAGAGATCCAGGCGCTGCCCCAGAAAACAGGAACCCCAAGGAGACTGCAACCAGAAAGGCCCCCGCCCCCCTCGAGAGGCACAGAGGATCGCCCCGGGGAGGCCACAACCAGCAGCAGGCAGAGTCCCGGGAGACATCATCGGCAAGCCCTCAGGCCCGCCCGCAGCCTCCCACCCCCTAGCCGGCCGAGCCCGGGACCCAGCGACCCGGGACCCAGGGGCGACCACCCTCGCCGGGGACCCAGCACAGCCCAGGGACCCAGACCCCACCAGGCAGCCACCGGGATCTATCAGGCAGATGCCAAAATCTTAAACCCCCAGACCCGGTTGCCACAACCCCTCACACCAGGTGTGGCAGGGGGAGGGGGGACGAAGATCTATATCATCAAAAGAAGTTCCAGGAGAGGGGAGGAGTCAAAGGCCCCACCTGACATATACAGTCATACCCAAACACAGTCACACACTCCCTCCCTCATGCTCACACATACACATACAACCCAAGACTTACAAAAATGAACACCAGACACCCACTCATGCTCCCCATACACACCCTATTCACTCTGGTCCCGGTACTGCTGCACATTGGGTACAACCATCACCGGTTACCAGAGTTTGACCCTTTCTGCTGGGGTACTGATGAGCAGGCCCCCCCACCCAACGCTCAGCACAGCAATCTACCACCCCAGACCCCTACCAGACGGCCAGATCTCCCTCCTAGCCTCCAGCCCCAGGAAGCCAAGCAACAACAGAGGTGGCTAAGACCCCTAGTCTCCCTCCGCCTGCTCCAATACAGTGTTGTGTGATCATGAGGTGTATTCCATGGCTGTGGTGAGCGGGCAGTGCGGGCATCATACGGCCTATGCCAGCTGATGCCACCGCACCACCCCGCTTACACCCTCAGCCCTCGGTGTCTAAGTGCGGTTTAAAATTGGAAGTGGGCACCGGCACCCGGGAGGAGGCTGAGATATCCCCCTGCCAAATGCCGTTGAATGTGCTCACTCCCAAGGCCCTAAGTGTGTGTTTGCGTGGAATGTCGTCAGTGGAAGTGTTTAAGGTGCAAATAAAATTGGGGGGCAGGTTGCCACAGGAATGTGGAAATGGGGTCCATACCCGCACTCCCTGACTTGCCCACCCCCCAAGGTCCTATGTGTATGTTTGCGTGATGATGTGAGGGAGCAGGAGGAGAGATACATGCGGGGATGGGGAGGAATGGCTGGTTGGGCTTAGCCCTCCAGGGAGCCAGCTCCCCTACTGGCCCCAAACTGTTGTCAAACTGGCACCCAGGGCATGGAGACCCCAGCCCATCCTGCCAGGGCCCAAAGCAGCAGCATTACAGAGCCTCACGGAGTCCGAGGGCACCAACCCAGCCCCACCCCAGCAGAATATCTATGCCCATCCCTGCATTTGCACAACTTCCAGAATATATAAGACATAGGACATCCAGGTAAGGTTGGGTCCTCCCTCTCCTGGACCTCCCCCTCCCC
>NC_091748.1:76488169-76515669 GCF_043380555.1 Nothobranchius furzeri
CCCTAAATGCTGCGTTTTCTTTGTGGTTTGACTCGTGCAAAATTAAGTAACAAGTCAGAGTTATTTCAAATTAAAACATTCATTTTTTACTTGCTATGTTTAGTTCCCAACAGCGGCAGCTCAGCGAGACACTAGTTTTCTGCATTTTATCTGATAACAAGATGCTAAACCAGTTTCTCACTGGGCTGAAACCTTTGCTGTAATCATGAGGGAGTTTTCTAAATGTCTAGAAGATTCCTGCCTCTTTGCTTGAGTTGCTGCAGATATCTGTGTTTCAGTTTCAGAGGCAAAGAGTACAAGGAATGCAAAATAACCTTGAAAGGGCTCGGCAGCAAAACTGGGACCAATGAATGAATTTAAAACGATGAAAACAGTTTGGAGCTAAACTAGCTAAAAGCTAATTTGCACAATGTCCACTTCCGACTGATTCCATCAAAAGTGCGGATTGTCTTGCAACCTGAACAGTTGCATCCAGCTGAGGCTTTTGGAAATCTCCAGCTAATGAGAGACGACGATGACCTCCCCTGAAGAGCATCTTGAGCAACCCTGACAGCTCAGGAAGAATCATTTCTTGTAGAAAACCCTTAAAATGCGGGGGAAAAATTCTTTTCAGGAAAATCCCTTTCGGTTTCCGTGCAGCAGTTTGGGTGATCGTGTCCAAACTTATCTGTCTTCTGCTCGGATGACTTTTCTCTTCTTAGACTTTTACTTGTGTGTCATGAAAGACCCGACTGTTTACACCAAAACACAGACAGCAGCCACCCAGATCACAAGACTGATGTCTGCTGGTGTGTGTTTATGCTAAAAGCTCGGACAAAAAACTAGTTTTTGACCTTTATCTGGTTTGTTCAAAGATTTTCTTTGTGTCTGTCTTCATTTGAAGTGTGGACATCTCTACAAAACGAACAGTGTGGACTACTGCAGCCAGATGGACAGTTCTGACGCCGTCCCCCCAACGCCAGCCTTCCCCGTGTCTCCGCCAACGCCCTATGGTGAGGAATCGTGTCAAAACAAACCCCTGCGGTGGGTCGGCGGTCAGAAATCTTATCAGGATTTCTTCTCTTCCCAGTGAAACATTTCTCTGCGTTTTCCCAGCTTGGAGCTGACGGGCAGTGGGATCAGCACAGCTGGACACAAGGTATATTTTCCCAAGAGTGTGTGCGTGTGTGTGTGTGTGTGTGTGTGTGTGTGTGTGTGTGTGTGTATGTGTGTGTGTGTGAGAGAGAGAGAGAGAGAGAGAGAGAGAGACCACTTACATGAGTTTGTGGCTGAAACACTAAAACACAAAAACTCGAGCACCTAACTTCAGCTGGATGAGGTCGAGGAGTCAGCAGGAATGTCCGTCTGGGAACACACACACACACACACACACACACACACACACACACACACACACACACACACACACACACACACACACACACACACACACACACACACACACACACACACACACCTTTCCTGGAGGTTGCAGCTATTGGTGGATAATGTGGGCGTGGCTTTGTGGAGGATTTATCATCTTTTGTGAGATTGGGATTATAATCATTTAGGAAGCAGGACTGGGAGATCTGTCAGTCCCTTGTGCGTTAGCCGATGTTGGATGTTTGCTAATAATAGTTGACAATAACAGAGGAAGGGACCGCTGCTGGCAGGATGTCCACTCATGTCCTGCTGCGGGGGAACGGGGGGGCTTTCGTTGTTCAAACATCCTGCCTGAGAAGACTTTCAGCTCGCAGCTGCTGTCGTGTTAGAAAACACACACGTCAGTCCGAGCTTCGGGCGCACATCTGAACTGCTGCGTTTGTTCGGTAGCTTTTTTGTACAAGTGTGTCGGCAGTGTAACAGAAACGATGACCAGTCCCAACGTGCCGTCGGTCAGCGGCTGCAGGGAAGGCTGAGACTGGGAATCTCAGACATTCCAGGTCGGGTGTTGTTACTGCGAACGGAAACGCTGAATTTGTGCAGAGAGGATGTTCAAAAACGTCAGATTTTCTCCTGACAGAACGTGTTGCCTCCAGAGCAGCTCCTCAAGGGTTTAAACCACCGTCCAGGGTGAAACTCACACGTTTTGTTTTAATGATGTTAGATGGAGAAGGAGCTGTGAGTGAGTCACGTACGTTTAATTCTCTGATTTTTACGTGAAAGGAAGTTGTTCAGCCCACACTTGCGTGTACTAATGTTGCACATTGCAAGTGCACATTGTGCCTTTAATCCATACCTGCTCCTTCTCAGACTCAGAAATGAAACGCAAACGTGCACGTGAAGTGCTGCAGGATGGAGTAATTAGCACTCAGGTGTCTGAAGATGGACACAGCTGGGACAGAAGACAGAAAGACCAAACTGTTTCCTCAGTGGGATCTGCTCGTCTCAAACGGGACGCTTTGTGTAAATCTGACTTTCAGCGGCCTTCTATGCTGCCATGTGGGTCTACTGCTGCTTTAAACACTCCAAACGTGAAAAACAATCTACCCATCAGTGTTTGGTTGGAAATGAGCGCAGACCATGCTTGAATCGGACACTTTTGCATGAACATGGATGGCTTTTCTCTTAAAACGCAGCAGAAAGCCTTGTTTAAATGTGTGCAGATTGCACCGTTTCAGAAAGAGGTGCAAATGAGTTCAGGCAACGCAAAAGTCACTCCGGCCAGTTGAGCCTGGATGTAAAAGTAAATGTAAACTTCTTTTAATTGAAACAACAAAAGGCAATTTATTGTGATTGATTTAAATACGTTTGATTTATATTTGCAGCAGATGTCTAATTTTTAACGAGACTGGTGACATTTCTGACAGATCTGTTTTAAAGGGCAGGTTTGATCTGGTCATGGTAAACACGTTTGTCAGAAAGGAGCCAAAAGGCTGCTCGTGCACAGAGAAATCCCCGATTCCTTCTCCGCTGGATGGACAGAAGAATCAGCAAAAGAACCCAACTATCTCCTACTTGCTGCCACTTTGTGGGTCAGACAACAGTTTCCTGTTTCCCACAGTAAACACAGACAGCAGTCTGGGAAGCAATTGGCCACGTCTGGCCAAGAATCCCAGTTTAAATCATTTCCGTTTTATTTGTAGAGCCATTAATGTTAATTACACTGAGTCCGGTGGCTGTGGTGCTGAGTGGAGCGAAGGCAGAAGCGCCAGCAGTGCCCAGTCAGCTCAGCTCAACGCTGCAGCTCCAGTCAGATCGACAAGCGGATCTCTGCAGGCTTGTTGGTGTTTATGGTTTAACCAGGCCGTGCTGCAACACCTCCAGCGTAAACAGGAAATAGGTTATTTCATGATCTTAAATAAAAAATGAATCACAGTTCATGGAAACACTCGTCAGAGTTTATTTAGTAGATTAAACGTCTTCATTTAGGTTGTTAGGAAATCTTTTCTCAGGCAAACGGCTCGCTTGGACGTGTTCAAAGGAAGTTCTGTTCCTAATTGTAGGTTTAAATAACATTTACAGTACAAGTAATGTTATCTTATCGTATGTTTCAGGATCAATTTTAAGGTTCTTCTGATGGTTTTTAAGTGTCTTGATGGTCTTGGGCCTTCTTATCTCTCAGAACTGTTTTTACCATCTGAACCCTCACGGCCTCTGCGCTCCTCTGGCAGGCGTCTCCTGGTCATCCCTAAAGTCAGGACACACACTCACGGCGAGGCGTCCTTTCAGTGTTATGGCCCTCGCCTCTGGAACGAGCTGCCAGAGGACCTCAGGGCCGCAGAGAACGTTCATGTTTATAAGTCCAGGCTCAAGACCCATCTTTTTAAGTTAGCTTTTATCTAAATATTTACTACAGTTTCATTTCTCGTTTTACATGATTATATTTTATTACTTGCTTTGCGTGTTTTATATGATTATATTTTAGCATTGTTTCATTATTTAATATTAATTTACTGTTGTCGTCATCGTCGTTGTCGTCTTCCTCCGCTTATCGGGGTCCGGGTCGCGGGGGCAGCATCCCAACTAGGGAGCTCCAGACCATCTTCACCCCGGCCACCTCCACCAGCTCCTCCGGCAGGACCCCAAGGCGTTCCCGGACCAGATTGGAGATGTAACCTCTCCAACGTGTCCTGGGTCGACCCGAGGGCCTTCTGCCGGCAGGACATGCCCGAAACACCTCCCCAGGGAGGCGTCCAGGAGGCATCCTGACCAGATGCCAAAACCACCTCAACTGACTCCTTTCGATCTGGAGGAGCAGCGGTTCTACTCCGAGTCCCTCCCGAATGTCCGAGCTCCTCACCCTATCTCTAAGGCTGAGCCCGGCCGCCCTACGGAGGAAACTCATTTCGGCCGCTTGTATCCGCGATCTCGTTCTTTCGGTCATTACCCAAAGCTCATGACCATAGGTGAGGATTGGGACGTAGATCGACCGGTAAATCGAGAGCCTGGCTTTCTGGCTCAGCTCCCTCTTCACCACGCCAGATCGGCTCAGCGTCCACATCACTGCAGACGCCGAACCAATCCGCCTGTCGATCTCCCGATCCCTCCTACCCTCACTCGTGAACAAGACCCCGAGATACTTAAACTCCTCCTCTTGAGGTAGGACCTCTCTCCCGACCCGGAGTTGGCAAACCACTAGTGGTGTGCATCTCTACCTGCCTCACGATTCGATCCGATTCCGATTATCTGCCTAAAGATTCGATTTGAGTCTGAAATGCATCACGATTCTTCACACAAAAATTTTCATTACTTAATAAAAGCAGTAGAATAGTTTTCAATTTCTTTTTTATTTCGACATCCCTGAAAAACAGAACATTCATCTATTCACTGTAGTGAGCAACAATGTTTAAAGTGTGCTGCCTATAATTACTTAAATAATATAAGAAATAATGTTTTCGGTAGAGCAGCTTTAAGATAGAATATTACTGAACTTAAAAATAGTAAACAAATACCGTGTTAAGTGATTCTTTCACATCCAGGATCCCAAAACCAAAATTAGCCCAGACATCCGATTTAAATGTAACGGGTACATCTTTGATTACTGGTGATGTTCGTCCTGTATCCCTGTCCGCCTTTTCTGTTTTAAATTGGCGCTAGGGCAACGCAGTGCGCATGTCATTGCAACCCTGCCCCCAGAAGTAGTTTTAAAACCTCAAAACTTTATTGTCCTTGTGCATCCAGAACATAGACATAGACACAGGGAGAAAATCTCAGTATGTCACGTTGCTGCATCGATGCAGAATCATGCACGGCTGAATCGCGATGCATCTTAGAATCGATCATTTTTCCCACCTCTACAAGCCACCCTATTTTACTGTCTATATGATTTTATTTATTACTTATTTTCTAACTTTTGTCCCTTTTATATTAGCTCTTTTATTATATTTTTACTCATTTTAATCCAGTGTTTCCTCTGTAGGGAACCTCTGCCCCGGGGGCGGTGGTCGGCTGTAGCTTCCTGGGCTCCTAGGTAGTGTTTAAGTGGAGGTGGGTGTTTATGCTCCCCCTCCACTGAGCACCCTGACTTAGTGTGGAAGACCTGATGCTGCCGGGGCAGACGGCTCCTCTGATGGCGTTTCCTTACCTTACCTTACTTGGCTCATCATGACTCAACCAAATATAATTTTTACTTGTGTGTGTGTGTGTGTGCATGTGTGTGCTTGCATATGCCTGTTAATGTTTTAACCTGTTATGGGAATCTGGGGTCATTTTGTAAAGCACTTTGTTTGAAAAGCGCTTTATAAATAAAATCTGATTGACTGATTGAAACCTTTGTGACAGAAGCCTTTACAGCTAGTGTGGCAGAAATAATTATTTTGGTGTTATTTGAACAGAAAAGGGACTTCTTGTCTGACTGTTTGGGTTTATTTAGCCAAATAATTACAAACCAATTTGATTTAAAATAAACTGATGAAATGAGGTTTCCTCGAAGCAAATCATTAACTTATATCAAATATCAAGTGAATGAAAAGATTATTTAAACACGTTTATTAAACACCTGGCTCGTTGATTCCTAGCTTGTTGCTAACATCTGGACAGCTGCAGAAGAAAAACTTGCTTTCAAAGAAGTTGCGTAGCATAAAATCAGAAAAATGAGAATATTAACAAAAATCCCGCAGGATTGAGCGGACGTAGAGAATCGGGCCACTTTGCTCTGATCTGACTCCTGTTGGTGACGTTTTAACAAAAAGGTTTTAGTTTAACACATTCATTGTAGGTTTTAAAGGTCTGCAGTTTGCCTGTAAAGTTTATTTGTATGAAAACCGAAGACTTTTCCAGATGATTTTGGATTGAAAACATCTGATTTGATCTCTGGTAAAAACAAAAATAAATAAATAAATGAATAAAACAATAAAAAGATGTGTAACAAAATAAAAAAGGATCTGATTTTTTATTTAGAGCTGTTTTAGACCCATTGCAGTGTGACCGTCACGTGCCCACACCCCCGCCTCCCAGCTCCAGGCTGGAGGGCAAGAAGACGGCACCTCCGCGTTAATCACAGTTCTGTTTATCTGTTAGTTGTCAATAAACAGAGGTAAATAGCGGTTAATTAAAATCTATTAGCGTGGTTAACACACATAGAGCTGTAGGCTGCACAAGTAGATGAACAAAGGACAGTAAAGCAACATTTTACAGGTTTTCTAGTGGATAAACCACCCACAATGTGGCAAAGTCTTGTGACAGAATAAAAAAGTAAAATATCTGCCCCACATATCTAGACAGTTACAATTTATAGCCACCTAATGACTTATATGCTTTTATTATGTGCGACCGCGGGGGGAGGATGCACCGAGCGGATACAGCAGCGGGAAAAACTGTGCTGCAGATCAGTCCCGAGAAATAAAAGTGTGTGAAAGTGACAACGCCGGTGTGGTGTGTAGTTCTGTATGACCCGCGGTAACAGTCTCGTTACAGTAATTACACAAAACGTGTTGTGTGATGGGAGCGGGCAGCCTCTAATGTTGTTTGTTTGTGTTTCTGTTTACGGTGCTCGTCAGAAAAAACGGAACATCTGTTAGTCTCCAAAGACGAGCGTTGTCACGGCGATTGTTCAGCATTAACCTTCAAAATGTAGAAGAGATCCAGTTACTTCTTCATTGGTTCAACTGTGAGAAGTCCCGACTGCCGGTTCCGAGAACTGTCGTCTCACAGCTAGCTAGCTATTTCAAACGCATCTGGAAGCTTTACGCTAAACACTGTTAGCTTTGTGAGATATTTAGTTTTTGTCCATCTGCACAAAGATGTGCTAGATAATCTAAAGTAGTGGTATTTTAATCCCGGATTTATATTGTTAGCTTAAATCGCAGAGATACAGCTCTGGATGACGGCTGGAGATGGCGTTCTTGCCCTCCAGCTAGTGTGGGTGTGTGCAGTTACCCGGGTGTAAACAATAACATTCAGTGGGTCCATAGCAAATCCGCAGAACAAGCTAGGTTCTGAATGCAAACACTCACCCCTCCCCTCGGGTATCTTCCCTGAGAAGCTTCTGCCAGAACCAGAAACGAGCTAGCTAGTAGCTGTTTTCTAGTCCAAATGTGTTTTGTTGTCTGTGACTTCAGGTGGTGTTTTTCTTTTTGGGACTCTTTTAGGTAGGTTGTCCTAAAGCTGAAGTGGTAGCAGCCGGCTGTTTCTCCTTCTCTGATATTATCGAGGAGAACCTCTCACACCAGTGGTGTTCTGGTGCTGAATACATGGGTGTGTGATGAGGGGAGGACCTGGGGAAGTGCGGTGGTTCGGTGAGACCGGCAACCGGATGGTCCAGTGGTTGGTTTCAGTCTGAAACGTGTTATTGGTGGAGGTTTTCAGACACAGTTGAGAGAACCATTTCATTTGCTTTTTTTTTCTTTTTCTTAATCGCCACAATTTATTTATGGCTATATTGTGTTAGAACGCTGTTAAGGGTTATTTGCCATTGCAGATTTAAGGTTGTAGGGTTAGCATACGTACTTTTTGGGTGTTTTTTTAAGCTCAGTATACTACACTACATTTGACCAATAAGATGTGAATTTCTAGATGAATATGGAAATCCAGCCTGATTGGTCTTTGAATGTTTAACCAGAAGAATTAGAATTCCTTGTTTATTCAGGGATCGTAACACACTTCGTATTAATTCAGAGAGTCAAGTTTATAAAAAGTAAGACATTTATTTTCCAAACCATTAAAAACATGACAACTAGGAACACTTTAGGTGATGGATGAATCTAAGTGGATGGAATGTGAGGTGTGATGATGTGAATGTGATGTTATCAGAACCCTCGTATCTGGAGAAACTGACTTCTGAATGGGACTGAATTTGGTTTGCTGTAAACTATAAGTGATGTTCATAAAACCACATTAGACACAGTCTGTCAAGTCTACGTACCCTCTCGAAGACCCTCTTGGTAGATCCAGAATGTCAGGAAGTCCGTGGACCCCAAATGTACCGAAGTCCGTAGAAGAAACCGCAGCACCACCAGACCGGTCTCGAGTCGTCTCCAGGTCACGGCAGAAAGTTATTTGCGTCTATGGAAGGACTCTTAAGGAGTCAGAGCTGGTTCAGCTTTATTCTGAAGGAACCGTTTGCGGTATCAGCTGTAGCGTGCAGCAGGTCAGCTTGTCAAAGACGGGAGAAGAGGCTTCTTCCGATGGCCAGTCAGAGTTGGGCTCAACTGACTCACTCAGGAAGTGATGCTGTTGTAATAACGGCCACATTTCGGTTTACTGATAAATCAGAACTTGCCCTGTAAATGGGTTTTGCCAACAAACTCAGATACACACCTCCCTCAGATATGAAGATGCTGCCTTTGTGGATAAGAAAATATCTATGTTTAGTGACGTTAACTTTAACTTGCGTCATGGAGATATGGTGAGTGTGTCTTGTCCAGTCAGTGCGCTGATTAAATATACGGGTCATCTACTTCATTTCATCCTTATTAATCTTTCAATGTAATAATAATATTCATTTCAACTTCAGTAATTTAAGCACAGATTAATCAAAACATCTATTTCATTATATGATTAGTTACTCTTATTGTTCATCCGTCTTATTCTAAACCCAGTCTTAGATTAGAGGGAGCTTACGAGGGAGCTTGGGCAAACAACAGTATCTTTCTTGCAGATTAAAGGCTCCAGTTAAGACTTATGTCTCCAAATGACCAGATACTGAAGAGGTCAGACTGTAGGTGGAAAACTGACCATTTCTGGAGACTACAAGGTTATAAGACAAAGATTTCTTCCTTTTATCTTGTGACTTTATTTGGGTAAGCTACAGTTTTTGTTTTGCATTGATCTCTCCCACCCTCTTTATGTGGCTCACATGTTGTGTGACATCATTTCCTTTGTTAATGGTCAGATAAAAATAAACAGGCAGCCGTGTGGAAGCAGGCTTTAGGAGAGGGAATGTAAATCAGGCAAAGGCAGAGGCTTCCCTCAGACAAATACTTGACTGTCTGAAGCTCAAAGGTCATGAAGGTCTGAGCGAGTGGCAGCCAGAGCAGTTGGTCTTCTTCAGATGTTTGGAATCGGTGTCTGCCATAAACGAGAAGCAGCTGACTGGTCTTAAAGCAGCACCGTGAAGGTGAGGGGGGTGTGTTTGGGTTTTCGTCAACTCCGACTGGCATCCAAATGGAAACCCAAGGCCTGAAAACCAGATTTGAGTTATTATCTCATCCTATATGTCTGCGTTTTCAGATTTTACCGGAAAAAACAGTTTATGGTTTTCACATCATGGCAGGAACCACTGGAGTTCGAAAGCATGTGTTGCGTTCCACTAGATGCATAATGTATGAGATGCATTTTACCCATCCAAAAATATTTCAGAAGCAAACAGCAGTGAAAATTTTCCACTCAGCTGGTCCCGTGAAGAAGAATTGCAACCTCACACGTGAATTCAGCGGTTTGCACGATAACAAGCAAAGAGAAAGATGGCAGCATGTGTCCAAAACGGTCCAGGGTTTATAATCTGTTCTGTTTACTTTGGCTACGGAGGCTTCACAGGTAATGACCTGTATTTTTAATGGAAATCAGCGTGTGACTTTTATTATGAAAGTTCTTCATTGCTTTTGTGTTTGTCTTCCTGTCTGGCCTGATCTCAACTGCTGAGCTTGGAGCTTGAAGCCTGTAATAAATAGACTCAAAGCGTAAGCGACGCATACCAACACTTCCAAAACGTAACGCTTGTGGCCGGTGGAAACACACCCATCCTCTACCACGGCGGCTAATTGCTGCGTACTACGTTTTGCGGACTTTGGCGAACGTTACGCGATGCTTGCATGCCCAGTAGAAACGCCCAGTGAAATGCTCAAAAAGATCATTTTAATCCAGCTAAACCTTTCTTCCGTTGGACAACTACTGTATGTCACCATGGAAACAACCTCGCTAAAGCCTATGGCACACTGGAAGCATCAGGGGCGTGATACGGGAGCGGAACGTTTCTGCTTCAAATAGAATCCATTGAGTCTGGGGGGGGGGGGGGGGGGGGGGGTTCAAACCAGCCACGACAATTTCCAGGCGTGTCCCAGAAGCGGCGTGCTGCGCCGCTAACGATAGGATTGGGTTGTATTTTTGCCACGAGCCACTTCTGGAACACATCACGTTTACATAGAGATTGACAGGAAATCACGTATTGTTTCAGTGTAAAATCACTAGAAATTTTCAAAATAAAAGTACTGCAGCGATTGCAGTTTTCATATGCGTGTAGCTTACGTGTGACCCAACGGCTTATTTAGTTCCAGGAGTGCAGCGGCGTATTTTCACAACTTTAATCCTGGCAGTGGAGATGAACATCATGTATGACATCAAACAGCGATATCAAACCTGATTTCCTTCTTTCTGGTTTAATGGCGGACAGCATCAACTCGAGGGGTTTTGTGATCTTGTGATTTAAGCGAGGAGCACAGCAGAGAAGCTGCTCTGCTGCTGAGACTCTTCCGGTGTGCACTGGAGTGTAGCGATTGTTGCGAGGAAACTTTCCCACTGCCGTTCCGCACTGCTGATGCTTCCAGTGTGCAGTCGCTCAGGAGACACTACTGTTTTGGTGCAGCTTTAGACCCTGCATACCATGGCATCCTGGTGTTAATGCTTTGTGGCCACGTAGGAAACCGTTACAGAAGCTCAATAATTGTCAGATAGTTTTTGAGCCCTTTTAGGTCACAGTTCTTCATCTACTGCATCTCTAACATGTGATGTTCCTCAGGGTTCTGTTCTAGGCCCACTTACCTGCTGCTTCTGGGGTCTGGAACATTTAACGTCACATTTCATGGTTTTGCTGATGATATTCAGATTTACTTTCCCATAAAGATAAAAACAACAATAATTCTGAAGACTTCATTAAACTGTCTGCATGAAGGCGGAGCGTGGATGGGCTCAAACGTCCAAATAAGACAGAAGTAATTTTATTTGGGTGGAGGGACAAGATAGAAAATCCTGATTAGACCCCAACTTGTTTTTGGAAATCGTGGTGTCGCCTTTGAGGCCTTTAGTGAGTTCATTTATCAAATCGTGCTTTTCTCTCTTTTAGCCGAGGTAAAGTCCTGCTTCCATTTTCTGAAAAAGCCTTCTGTGCTTTTATTCTGACACCCTGACTCGTGAGCACAGATCAGTCTTCTCTGTCGTTTTCAGATGGTAAAAACCTTGCAGCTTGGCTTTTGACTGGAACATGACAACAGCAACACAAAGCACCAGTACGCTCCCAGGCTTTCATCGGATGGACTTTAGGATTTTATTGTTAGTTTTCTAAAGGTCCAGCTTCGTTTTATTTCCATCTAGAACATTCATGTCAAACAACCAGATGATTTTAGAGGTTTGAAGGTCCAGAAATGATGGTTCTGTAGCTGCTGCTCCTGGTTTTTGGAACAATGTACCTCTAAATAGCAGTGTCGGTATAAAGAAAATGATATAGAAAAATGAAATATTAACATTTTATTGTTGCCTTATAGCACATCTTTATATGGTAACACAAAAATCAGGCTTAATTTTTATTTCCCATTTTTTCAGAAAAATTTAAGTTGGCACATATTTCAACACAGGGGCAGCTATTCAAAGGACAAGGGTAGGGAGGCAACTGCCCCCATCTGTAGAGCCTTGCCCCCCAAGCTGCCCCCCTTACTTTTTTGTCCCCGGCTTAAGACGTAATGCTTTTCGCTAAGAGTGGTGGCTGAACAGCAATAAAAAAAATTCCGAAATGTATTTCAGAATTTATTTTGTGTGACATTTTTTTTTCTCATTTACACCTAATAACAGTAAATAGTATATGGTATTAGTATTAAAGTGTTATTGTGGATATTTTGCTGACTCTGTTTACATAGAGGTGATTTACACATACTTCAATGAGGAGATCAAGCATTGCCACCCTGTCTAGACCTCTTAAGCTTGGTATATGCTTGACGCATTCACTTTCCGCTTGGTGATGCGGCTCGCGGAAGGAACGCGCTTCACAACTTGCAGCGTTTATGGTTCATGCGGCTTGTCTCTGCAGTGAGCCAATATTCTCCCAAACTGTAGGGGGCAGCATGGAGCTCTATGGCATGCATCCAACACTACACCATAGTAGAAGTAAAAATTACTGTTGTTTACAACATGGCATTCCAGCATTTTTAACAGCGTCCTCGTCTTTTCCGACAGTGCGAGCTATTTCTCTCCAAGAATTATTAACAACATGTTGATCACGGTGATCTCTGAGAGCTGAATCATACAAATGTCTGTATTTACGAACCTCTGCCATACTAGTTCTTGCCAGTCCGCCATGTTTTTCCGCGTCCGGCCGTCCGCGTGGTTAGAAAATTTCCTAGGTGTGCGGTGCGGAAAGTTTGGGCCGTGCGGAGGCGCGGTGGAGGGGCGTGGTTGTTAAAATGACGCAACTTTTCCGCGCGGACCTCGCGGACGCGTCAAGCATAAACCAACCTTTACTCCTCCTTTGTCCCACAGTGTAAAACTTTCTAGATCCGCCACTGCTTCATTAATATTTAGGGACTAAATTTATCCTGCTTTGAGTCACGTTTACTGTCACCAAAGATCCCAATGTAGAAACTTCCACTGCTCCTAAAATTTCAAACCCTTTAGAAGTTTTTGCAATATTTGTGAAACTTTTTACAAACAGAAGCACAGATGGACATAGCTGATGTTCAAATGAGCTCACTTCCTGTTGGACAGACGTTTAGAATGAGCACATGCCTCCCCTAAAACTGAAGCAAATGCAGAATGATTCAATTCATGGGAGCTTTAGGGCGTGACCTGTGCGACGGGGGGAGACGAGACACATGGCAGGGGACAGTGATGGTGTGTCTACATGGCTTTGTCCCTGTGTTTGCGGTGAGCAGATGGTGGGAGTGGACACACATGCCTTGACAGAGAGGCCCTTCAAACACAGCCACATCCCACCGCCGTCGCTGCTCCATAAAAGGCTACATCTCACCTCTGACCCCGCCGGAATCTGCTCTGATTGGGGGAATGGGGCTTGCAGGGACCTGGCAGGAACAATGCTCAGTGGTCAGTAATAGAGAGCGAGGGAGGGGTGGATGGAGGGAGGAGGAAGAAATTCCATACACCTCCCTCTTTCCTCTGTCTCGTTTCTCCCTCCGTACCAGCCCAGAAGTCGGAACGGCGTGACAACGAGCTCAAGGACAAACAGGAGCTTATTTTTCCATCTGTGGGATGGAAGTAATCCGACCTGGCGGGGAGGCTCTCCGGCATTCCTTCAGCGAATGAAGTTCAGACTCAGAGGAGAAAGAAAGGGAAGGGAGGAAGTTCCTGGGATAGAGCAGGAAGGTGAGGAGGACTCAGCGGAATAATGGGAAAACTTGTGGGACTGACAGCATCATGAACGCATCTCTCGGTATGAAAACACACACACACACACACACACACACACACACACACACACGCACACACTGCGTCTGTAGTCTTTAACTGCTAATCGAGTTCTTTATGTTTTTACCACTTGCTCCAGACTCTTCCCTGTTACCGATCGTACTCTTTGCGTTTCGCATTTTCGCAACCTGAATGTAGACGAAACGTCCTGGATGATGATTTACGAATCTGCAGCCATCTGAACCTCTCAGATGTGGTCTGATGATGAAGTGGTTTATTCCACTGGTGCGTTCATCACCTCATCCTGGCTTCAGTGTGCAGTCTGGAGAGATGCATTAGTGGTTAGCAACGCGGGGTGGGTGGGGTCTCGCCGTGTGATGTCAGGGTTCACAGAATGAACCACACGTGGAACAGTTTAAAATTCTTCAGCAATGAACTTCGCTGTACTTTCGTTTCTTCAGGTCAGCTGTTGGACACGACTTATTTTTAGGTGAAATCTGAATCGTTCTGGGAAGTTCTCAGAGATTCACCAGCACAGTTTCCTGTGACTTTAGAGACACGTTTGACAAGTTTCAGCTCATTCCGTCTGAAGTTTTTGCGGTCCTCGTCCACTCTGAAGGAAGTCCGATCGAACTAATTCAAAATAAATATACACAACTGATGACTGAAGATTTTATTTTTTATTTTTTCGTAGATTTTAGACCAAAATGTGACAAATCATGCAGAACAGGACTTTTGCAAAACTGCAATAAATCAGTACGAATATACTGAAAATGGAAATGCTTGGTGGAAATGGCTGATGGTGCACTGGGCTGTCAGCAAAAGTCCAGATGCTTTATGGGATCCTAAAGGTCGATCTGGGCTGAGTCCTCTGCGGAGGACATGGAGACTGAAGATTCTCTGGTGGCTTAGGTCTCCCCCAGGAGGCGGTGGAGGAGGAGGCTTCTGGACAGGGGCGGGTCTGGGGAACTCATTACTGTGTTGTTTTGCAGAATGGATGCATGGATTCTTTGGGCGACGGTGGCACAGGAGTTAAGTGCTTGCCCTGTAATCATAAGGTTGCAGGTTCGAGCCCCGCTCAGTCTGTCGTTGTGTCTTTGGGCAAGACACTTAACCCACGTTGCCTGCTGGTGGTGGTCGGAGGGACCGGCGGCGCCAGTGCTCGGCAGCCTCGCCTCTGTCAGTGCGCCCCAGGGCAGCTGTGGCTACATCATAGCTCATCACCACCAGTGTGTGAATGTGTGTGTGAATGGGTGAATGACTGATTGTGTTGTAAAGCGCCTTGGGGGGTTCCAGGACTCTAGAAGGCGCTATATCAAATACAGCCCATTCCTGTTTTAGCCCAAAGAAGCTTCTGTGTCTGTTGGGCCGAGTGAGCCGAGGTGTGTCTACAAACCTCCGATTGCTGATTTGTTTTGTCTCCAGCTGCTTAAATCTGATCCAAACAGAAATCTGCCCAATGTAAGCTTAGTTTTTGCTTCCAGAAAAACTGAAACCAGTTTGAAAGTGGTAGTGTAAAAGTTCCATATCATGAAAAATTCTTTATTATTATTATTATTTTTACTTTTTACCGTTTTTATTTTGGCATTTCCTCGTGAAAAATACATCTAAACCCTTTTTGTGGCTGCATTCGTGCATTTTCCTGTCTCAGCTTCAACTTAGTCGACATGATCAGTTTAAAGACTGAAGGCAGAGAGGAAAATTATCTCAGCCTGACCCAAACAAATTCTTGTTATCTGAATCTGACGCCCTGGTAGCCTTGAGCTGCAAGCAACTAAAACCCCCACAAAAGAATGCAGACAGATGCTGTGAAAACCCGACCTACCCCCCCGCCTTCGGATTGGTGGACTTCAGCCTGGCGAGGCCATCAGCTGGAGGAGTCAATGTGCTCTTCGCTTCTCCCAAGATCTCCCTTCCACCTGTGACTATACGGCAGAGGAGCGCCTTAGATGGCTGCTCTCGCTGGGGGAAACAGGATCCCAGCCCCCCCCCCGCCTTCCTATTGGAGTCTCATGTTGTGAACTGTTAATGTTCGTGCTTATATGTTTGAGGCGTTTTTTTGCATAGCAAAACTACACCCTGTCGGGAGTAACTCTGTAATGCCTTTTTTTCCCCTCCCACAATTTATCCTCATGTAATCACATTTTCATCTAAATGAAATGAGCGCCGCTCATGGCTGCTCTCATGGTCTGCCTGTATCTGTTTTGTCTACATGTGTGTGTGTAACCTTGGTCAGGCTGTGCTGCGGAGTCACATTTCCATGCTTCGAGACGCTGGAGCACTGGCAATAGAGCTTTTCTTATTCTGATGACGATTTTTCCTGCATCCAGGACCAAGTGGCCTACTTGCATCATGAGGCATTTCTCCTGGTCTGGTCTCGGTTCTGAAACCTTCTGTGGATGTTTTCACAAACTACTTTTGCATTAGTGACAAAGCAGCTGTGTGAAAACCATCCGTCCTGTCAACAAAGGTGCACGTAATGGCCATCTGAAGACACGTGTCAGGCGACTGCTGTTTTGTAGCAGACTTGGTAGTCCAGTAGTTCAAGTGCCAGACTGGCGTGTAGTTTTGCACAGGTTTGACTTCGGGTTGCGGCAGTAACTTTTTAAATTCTCTTTTAGCCACTTTTGCCAGTATGATGCTTTCAACCCTTTATTTGTAAACGGTTTGAAACGTAAGGACTAATCTGTTTTTTGCTTTCTTTGTTCATTTAGCTGGTGTGAGTCCATGTGAGGTGAGCAGAGTAAATCAACTAAAATGCTATATGGAAACGACCAAATTCAAAGATTTTTAGAGACATAAAATATTTAGCAGAAAATGATCAATGAATCTAAATTATAAATGAATGAAATCTGCTTCAGCTGGCTAAATAAATTACTGCAGACACCGGGATTCAAACCAGCGTCAGCTCATGACATATTAACTCATATTAGAGATCGATAGGTGGATCGGTGCTGCATCTGCTGTGATGCGGGCGTTGTACCGGTCTGTCGTGGTGAAGAGAGAGCTGAGTCAGAAGGCGAAGCTCTTGATTTACCGGTTGATCTGCGTTCCTACCCTCACCTATGGTCACGAGCTTTGGGTAGTGACCGAAAGAACGAGATCTTGGGTACAAGAGACCGAAATGAGCTTTCTCCGTGGGGTGGCTTGGGTCTCCGTCAGAGATAGGGTAAGAAGCTCGGTCATCCGGGAGGGGCTCAGAGTAGATCTGCTGCTCCTCCACGTCAAGAGGAGCCAGTAGAGGTGGCTAACGCATCTGGTCAGGATGCCTCCTGGATGTCTCCCTGGTGAGGTTTTCCGGGCACGTCCAACCAGGAGGAGACCTAAAGGAAGACCCAGGAAACATCGGAGGGACTATGTCTCTCACCTGGCCAGGGAACACCTTGGGATTCCCCCGGAGGAGCTGGCCCAAGTGGCTGGGGAGAGGGAAGTCTGGGCCTCTCTACTTAGGCTGCTGCCCCCGTGACCCGACTCCAGATAAGCTGAAGAAAATGGATGGATGGATTTAAGATAAATTATTCAAGTTCAATTCAATTCAAGTTTATTTATAAAGCGCCAAATCATGACAAGCGTCTTCTCAGGGACCTTCACACAGTAAACATTCCAGTACAGGTCAATTCATTAAGCCAATCCGTAAAAATTTTCCTTTATAAGGAACCCAGCAGGTCGCATCGAGTCACTGACTAGTGTCAGAGTCTTTACAGCAATCCTCATACTAAGCAAGCATGCAGCGACAGTGGAGAGGAAAACTCCCTTTTAACAGGAAGAAACCTCCAGAGAATCCTGGCTCAGTATAAGCAGCCATCCACCATGACTCAGTGGGGATGGAGAAGACAGAACACACACACACACACACGCACGCACGCACACACACACACACACACACACACACACACACACACACACACACACACACACACACACACACACACACACACACACACACACACACACACACACACACACACACTTTAGATAAACTTTATTGTATTTATCCTAGTGAATCTATAATTAAACGGGTAAACTAGTAGTAGCACATCCAACGTCAAAGAGAGTAAAATGTTATTATCAGGAGAGGGAGAATGTTTAAGTGGTTAGCAGCAGTGTGCTAGTCGATGGCCCCCTCCATGAGGCCACCACAGCTCAGCAGAACATCATTGTAGCTTCTTCTGGGGAGAAAACACTTAGAGAGAAAATAAAGTTAACAGCTGAAGTAGCAGGAAATAATACAGTTAATGAGCAGACTGTAGAAGAAAGAAAATGACTTTTCAACAGTGCCAACAATAATATTTGATCAGATGTTGTGCCTATAGCTCTCACAGGTTTAAAATTGCATGATCCTTTAAGAAGTCTTTAGTGTTGCTTTTAGATCAGCTGTAGCAGCCATCTTTAACTACGATTAACTCTAAAAGTAAATCAGTCGTAGACGATATGAGAGATTAATTCAAATGTACTCAGTAGAAAAAACGCAGGAACAATGATCTCTTCAACATTTTGCTGTTTATTTCTCTAACACTGGAAAAAGACCCAAACATGTAAATTCCTCTGACTCCTCTGTGGACTTTCAGACTTTGGTGAGGCTGGTCTTAAAACACAGTTCTGTTGACATCGTCCATCACCGTTTTTCCTTTCACCACTTTGTTTTCTAGTCTGTAATTCTCGCCCCGCCGGTCTCCACTGCCTTGCTTACCGAGCCGATAAAGCTGTCGCCCTGGACACAAGCAGACGACCGAGGCGCCTGATTTACAGACGACCACCTACCGGTTCGTCCTCCCTGCAGAAAAATGCTTGGACTCTGAGCTACTGAACGCAGTGTGGGAGGCTCTGAGCGCAGAGGTTAATTGGTTTTTATCTCAGGAGGGAGAAGCAGCTTCAGACAGCTGATTGTATTTTGATGTAAAGACTCCCAGCTACATAAAAAATATAATGCACCCTTCAATAACCCATGGAGGATTAAAACAATATTAGAAATTGCACAAAATTATTATTTGAACAATCCAGGAATTCTAATGAATGCAACAAAAACCTAATTAGCCTGAAGCTACATTTGTTTTTGTAGCTTTAAACCTCACTCAACACTGAAGAAGACACAGTATTTAATTATTCCTTTTCACATTTGCAAACACATTTGTTTAAATAGACACATGGTCTAAGCAGGAGACCACCTCCAGATAACCTCCCTGAGCTGTTGTCCATTACTGGGACTTAGCTGAATGTGCACTCACCATCCAAACCGTGCATCCAACTCTCTGATCGTGAAAGTATGTGCACGTTTGGGGTTGGCAGGACACGAGTTAAGATGACGCAAAATGATGAAACTTTTCTGCGCGGAGCCGTGCGGACCTCGCGGACGCGTCAAGCACAAACCAACCTTAAGTGTCTTGCCCAAGGACACAGCGATAGACTGAGGGGGGCTCGAACCTGCAACCTTCTGATTACAGGGCGAGCACTTAATTCCTGTGCCACCATCGCCACCTGTTCAACAGCATCTTTGCCAGCTGGTTTTAGGAACTAGTGACATCATGCAGTTCTGCTACTGAGCAGCATAAATAAACATCGCTGTAGTCGATGTTCAAAATGGATTAAAGACAGGACAGGATATATAATCAGTCAAATATAATGTTATAATGCTGCGAACATGTATACATTCCCACCAGCTTGTAACTCCACACTTGCTTTTAAATATAAAATGTTCAAAAATTTCATTCGGGGGTGCATGCCCCGGACTGCCTTAGAATAGTTCAACACTTAGCATCTTTTTCACCTCAGGTCTTTTTCAAGTCTGCTCTATGGTGCTGGTGCACACCTTGTGGCGGAATATGAACTGGATATATATATCAGAGAAATCTCAACCCCCACACTTTCAAAAAGCTTGCTACGCCCCTGTATGCTAACAACCTGGGCTAATTGTCATGGTCTGTGTCTGCGTCTCCCTCATGTGTCTCCTTGTGTCTCCATCCCTCTCTAGGTTCTCCTTTTGTGTCTCCTATAGCGCCTTCATGTGTCCTTGTCTGCGTCTCTTTTATGTGTCTCTTTGTGTTCCTCATGCGTCTCCTGTTTTGCAGCCCTCTAGATCACCCCTCCCAGGTCCTGTGTTCCTTCAGTCTTCCCCAGTCATCCCTCTGCAGGTTTTTATAGGTTCAGCTTCTCATTTTATTAGTCTCTTTAGTGTGTTTTCCCACAGGTGTTTGTAGTTTCCCTTCCCCCTAGAATATTAGTTAATTTTGCGTGCTCATCTTGTCTTAAGGTTTTTTACTCTTAGGGCATGTCAGTTTCCTCCCTGATTAGTTAATTGCTTTCACTTGGATCCTCTCCCCACACACCTGCACCCCATGTGCCTCCCATCATGCCCCACTGTATTTAACCCCGTCTGCGTCTCTGTCTGTTGTCGGTCCATTGTTTTGTGTCAGCGTTGTTCTGTGCTCTATGTGAGCTTTTGTGCCTCGTCTCTTGGTTTTGTGCTCTATGTGAGCTTTTGTGCCTCGTCTCTTGGTTTTGTGCTCTATGTGAGCTTTTGTGCCTCGTCTCTTGGTTTTGTGCTCTATGTGAGCTTTTGTGCCTCGTCTCTTGGTTTTGTGCTCTATGTGAGCTTTTGTGCCTCGTCTCTTGGTTTTGTGCTCTATGTGAGCTTTTGTGCCTCGTCCCTTGGTTTTGTGCTCTATGTGAGCTTCCGTTCTCCTGGTGATCAGGACTTTGTTTTTTGACTTCCTACCCTTTTGGATTTTTGGTTCCTCGTCCTAATAAAGAAAGGATTTTACTTTTAAACCGCTCCTGCCTCGTGTCATCTGGTGTTTCCTGCATTTTGGGTCCTAACCTCCTCCTAACCCGCAACGTGACACTAATAACGCGAGTTAACCAAATGAACTCAACTTTGAGTTATGTTAACAGACTAAAGCTAAAAAAAATCACCACCAATTAAAGCCTTGTTTAGAGTGTGTCACATCTAAAAGGGTCTGGGTGGAAACAAGATCTCTCCTCTTAACCATTCCATTAATAATAATGGTAATAATAATACTACATCAAACTTTTATAGGCGCTTTTTGTGACACTCAAAGACGCTTTACGCATTAGACCATGGGCGTCCAACCCTGGTCCTGGAGGGCCGGTATCCAGCAGGTTTTGTGATTTCTCTGCTCCAACACACTCGATTCAGTGGTTGAATCACCTGCAGCAGCTCACCAGGCTCTGCAGAAGCCTGTTAATCACCTGCTGATTGAAATGAGGTGTGTTGGAGCAGGGCTAAAACTAAAACCTGCTGGATACCGGCCCTCCAGGACCAGGATTGGGCACCCCTGCGATTAGACAGAACGTGATGATTCTATGATCTGTGTTTTGGTAGCACGTTCAGAGACTTCTTGATTTTATATCATCGTATCACCCAAGCGTTTACTAGCATCAAAGCGTCTTATGAGCTGTTGTGGTGGTGTCACCGGGGTAAGATAAGATGATCTAACAGTCTTGTCAACGGTGATGGGTGAAGCGCGTTCCTGTGAGGAATGATGGGAGTTTTATTCGTATTGGCTACTATAAGTGAGGCCCAAAGTAAAGACGTTCCTCTCCGGTCAAATCCTTCCACGTGAGTATTTCACGTGCTTCTGAGCCCAGAAATGAGTCCTCTGGATGGAGATGAAGCTGTTCTTCTGCCTGTTTTTCACACTCAATTCCTTTCAGCTGCTCTTTGCCGGATTTGTTCCACATTCTTTTATGTTTCTTCTGCATTCACATGATTTTTAAAATTGTTTTTGTAATAAACACATTTTAGATTTCTGGAACTTCACTTCCACAGAGCTCTGAGAGGGCTGCTGCTTAAAGATGTTCACCACAACCTCCCCTCAGACTGCACAGAACGCTCCGTCTTCCCGTAACTCCCCGTTGGTGCGCGTCGGCCCGGAGATGTGTCAGGCGTTTGTTTGCTGAAGCAGCCGCAGGTTCAGCTGATCTGTAATCAGGCGGGACGAGTGGCAGATGTGACAGACCACAGTGAGGAGAATCACCCGTGGGAACTTGGAGACACACGAGACTCGGATGCTCTCTGGGAATTCTCCTGAGAGATGAGACACTGACAGAGACTGTGGGAATGTTTGAGGAATCCTGCTTTCCTCTTCGTTTGTTTGCTCCTGATGAGCGTCAACAAAAGCCTCAGCTGGGGGCTCTTTTGTTTCCCTACGCTTTAGTTTTAGTTTTTTTAGCTGTTCAGGTCTGAGTTGACACAAACTTATTGAAAATTGAAGGTTCTTGCTTTTTATTTCTCTATTTATGTCACGAATAAACTTTTAGTTTGATGCGCAGGCGTAAAAATCAAACAGTCTAATTTTAACATTAAACATATCAAGTCTTCTTTTTTTTACTTTTTCCCATCTACACATTAAACTTCCACCAAACAGATAATAATCAGTAAACAATCGTTTCAGATGCACCAGTCGTCTGAAAGGTTCGCCGTGCACAGACGACACCATCAGTCTTTAAATTGTCTATTTGACTGAAACCGTATCAACTTCCTACAGAGAGCTGAATAAATACAGAAACATGGGTAACACTTTACAATAAGGTACGCAAAATTGTGCTTCGTTACTAGGGAACGACTTAGGGGGTAATGAGTATTGAAGCAGGACAGAATAGGTAGTTAACCAGTAGTTACTGGTGAACACCCAGCAGTTATTCAGAGACTAATGGGTAGATATCTATTTGTGATTTGTTACTAGGGAACAGAGCAGGGAAGAATAGGTAGTTTAGAGTGTTTTTACATGTTGATTTCAAAGTTTATAAATGTAAAAGTTATTTTTTGTGTACTTCTCTGATTATTTAAAAAGGTACCCTAAACATTGAACATTTTGTTATTGATTGATTTGAGCCGGGTAACACTGTAACCTGCAGGATTTTGGTCACCCTTCCCTGGAATATCACCGCACACACGATAAAAGAAAATGATGTGTGAATAAGCTCAATGTCTTTATGGTAAACGGCCATGTAACAACATATAAGTAAGGGTTAAGTATTGGGTAAGTACAGATGTGTTCCTCAGTAGGTACTTGGGAGGAGGCTTCACTTTCCATCATCTCGAGACAGACGGATGCTGACGATGGACGGCGAAGTGACAGACGAGTGAAATCAAGATGAAACAGTGATGTTAAATCACTGTCGTCGTCTTCTTCCTCCGCTTATCCGGGTCCGGGTCGCGGGGGCAGCATCCCAACTAGGGAGCTCCAGACCATCCTCTCCCCGCCCACCTCCACCAGCTCCTCCGGCAGGACCCCAAGGCGTTCCCGGACCAGATTGGAGATGTAACCTCTCCAACGTGTCCTGGGTCGACCCGGGGGCCTCCTGCCGGCAGGACATACCCGAAACACCTCCCCAGGGAGACATCCAGGAGGCATCCTGACCAGATTCCCAAACCACCTCAACTGACTCCTTTCGATCCGGAGGAGCAGCAGTTCTACTCCGAGTCCCTCCCGAATGTCCGAGCTCCTCACCCTATCTCTAAGGCTGCATCCTTCATGATCATTATCTTCATTATCTGCCGCTTTTGACACTGTCACCCACGTAATCCTATCACAGCGACTGGAGCAGTTAATTGGAATTCGTGGAACAGCTTTAGAGTGGTTCCGCTCCTATTTCAATGGTAAATGTTTTAATGTTGCCCTGGGGAACTGCGCCTCTAGAGTGGCACTTCTTTTTTGTGGGATTCCCCAGGGGTCCGTTTTAGGTCCGCTTCTTTTTTATCTATATATTGTACCTTTGACAGACATTTTTAGAAAATTTCGGGTAAATTTTCATCCCTACGCTGACGATTGTCAGCTTTATATGGCCCTAAAATCTGCTGACCCTGTGCAACCACTGACTGACTGCCTGAGTGAAGTCAGGTCCTGGCTCTCGGCCAATTTTCTTCACGTTAATAGCTCGAAACTGGAGGCTATTTGCTATTTGCTTTGCCCCCTGCTCCCCCTCGGCTGTGGAGCCATCTCTGCCCCCTTCATTGCCAGTTTTGGTGAAGCCGACAATTACAAATTTGGGGGTCACTCTGGACGCTTTTAAAAAAATGGATGCACAGATAAATCAGGTAGTCAGGTCGTGTTTCTTTCATCTTCGCCGGCTGGCCAAACTAAAATCTGTCCTGAACAAAAAAGCTCTTCAGTCAGTTGTTCATGCCTTATTAACGTCACGTCTGGACTATGCTAACTCTCTCTTATATGGTATTCCCTCCTCTTTAGTGGTAAGCCTCCAATTGGTACAGAATGCTGCCGCAAGGTTTCTTATGGGCATAGACCGACGGCAGCATATCACCCCTGTTTTGGCAAATTTACACTGGCTTCCAGTTCGGTTTCGGATTAAGTTCTCCTGTTGGTTTACAAATCTATTCATGAAATGGCCCCCTCCTATTTGGCACATCTTTTGAGTCCCTATGTTCCGGCGCGAACCCTGAGGTCCTCCAACCAGCACCTTCTGCTTGTCCCTCCGGCCCGCTATATGGCCCGTGGCGAACGGGCTTTTTCAGTTTGTGCGCCTAAACTTTGGAACCAATTCCCCATGACGGTCCGACTTGCCCCCTCCCTTCCCGCTTTTAAAGTATGTTTGAAGACATATTTTTATTCCCTGGCCTTCTCGGCTGAGAAAGTTTAACCCTTGTGCTTTCCTGTATTTTTTTTATAGTTTTTATTTGTTTTATCTATTTTGGTGGTGCATTGTCTTGTACAGCACTTTGGTTGGCGTTGTTGCCATTTAAATGTGCTTTATAAATAAAGTTTGATGATACATTCATTTGGGATTCGTTCCTTATTGCGTTAACCCGTTAGACCCTGAAAAAAGACTGCTGGGTGTTCACCAGTAACTACTGGTTAACTACCTATTCTTCCCTGCTTCATTACTCATTACCCCCTAAGTCGGTCCCTAGTAACGAAGCACAATTTTGCGTACCTTATTGTAAAGTGTTACCGAAACATGCTAAAGTGTGACGTCATTCAAAAACGCTTCCAGTTAAGTGGAGCTTTCCAACTTTTCAGGCAAACAGTAAAAGTTTGTGTAAACGAGGCTTTATTTGTGCTCAGCCTGCGATTACATGATCCACCCCAGATGATGTCGCCCGTCCGGGACTATCACTCACAAAACTGGAGACTCGGTTCAAATTCCTGCCCCTCTGAATGGAGGGAAGGGGCGTAAGGCTGGAGGGAGGGTGAGGGTGAGGGAGGGGGGTGAGGAGGCTGAACAAGGAGCTCTTTATAATGATACTGAACTGTTTTGAGGGTGACTCATTCAGCTTTACAGTCCTGTCTGAGGCTGGAGGAGGCCCGTCCTCGTGTTTGCGGGATGACAGTGTCATGTTCTCTCAATAAGTCAGAAAAGGAGCAGTTTCATGTCTTGGTGTGTGTGATTGGGATGGTTTTGTGCTGCAGTGAGGAAATTATTAAAGCTAGAAGGAAAAAAATTTGTTTTTGGTCAGATTTTTCCAAAGAAAAGAAAAACGTAGGACATCCTGACTGAGTAATTCTGTCACATCCAGTGGCTCATTTTGTTTCCATCAATTAACTCAGTTTTTAATCATGAATATTTTTCGTCTGTTGTTCAGATTCCCGGAGTTTCCTGGATGGGATGAACCTTGGAGGAGGATCCACAGAAGGAGAGATGTTCGGATCAGATGTGCCTGTCGCTCCCGCCTCCGTTCAAAGGATCTTTGGCTCCATGTGCTCAGTGTCATCAGGCAGCCCCCTCCCACACACAGACAGGTATGACATCAGGTAGCTCCTCCCACACACAGACAGGCAGGTCATTAAGTAGCTCCTCCCACAGCCCAGCAGCAGGTGTCAGGTACTGTATTAGCTAATAACCATGCACACCTTTACTCTCCCTTTGCAGATCTATGTCTCCTGGGTGGCACAACCAAACTCCAAACTCCCTGAACTCCCCCTACCCGCCCCAGCCTTCACCCCCCCACCCTCTCAGCTCTCCCAACGCCCACAGTTCTCCTCGGGGAGCATCGAGGGGCCAGCTAGGGAGCTGGGGCATCCACACTGGGGCCGACAGTGTGGACTTGACCTCGTTGTTGTTGGGGAACAGCGGCTTGGACCACGGCCTGCTGGATGCCGTGGACGGCCTCGAGAGTCTAAGTCTCGGGGGAGACGTGGGACTCGTTCCTCTGCTTCCTGAGAAGAGGAAAGCGGGTGAGGTGGGGGAGCTCGTTTCACTCTCCTCGTCTGTGAGCGGGTGTTACACTCCTCACAGTGAGAGCAGCCTCAGCATCAGATTTTCATCCTCCATGACCCCCGACCCACTCGGAGGCGCCCCGTCACCCGGAGCAGGTACTCTGACCCAGTTACAGCGTCTCTGTGGCACCAGTTGTTACATCTGGGCTAATGAACAGACTCTGTTTAGAGAAATAGAGTTCACGTCCTTTAGGACTGATGTTGCTGCTTTCTTAAAACAGCTTCTAAAGTTTAGCAGCAGGTGCCAAGCTTCACATTACAGTTTTTTTTAATAATTATCACCAGCAGCAGCTAAATGTAGCACTTCCAGGTCATCCAGGGGTCACGTTCAGCATCAAGTTCTTAATATTTCTACCGAAATAATCATGTAGGGCCGTGTGACCTGTTTAAGGATGGCAGTAGCACAGTCTAGTCCCACACTAGCAGTTAGCTCATCAGTCCTGAAGGATGCAAACTGCATTTCTCTGAACAGAGGCTGTTGAGGAAGCTGTCTGCGCTGAGACCATGCAAAATGGCCACTTGACCCCCGCTGCATCACAAAAAGGCAAAATGACAGAATGAAGATTTGGTGCATCGTCATCATTCACGTACGTTGACATAAGTTTAGTTCCACTTCCTGTTCAACAAGCTGCATAATTTTTTGCTTCTGTCAAAAGAACATTTTTATTGTAATGAGATAATTTACATGTTATTTAATAAGCCATAAGACATGAGATTCCATAATAAATATGAAATCAACCTTATGGATCTGTGGGTACTGTTTAACCAGAAGATTGGAACTTTTTATTGCAGGGATTAGATAACAGCTTCGTATTCACTCAGAGACAACAGAAGAGAGAGTCAAGTTTAAAAGTTTAAAGATTTATTACTAAACTAATTAAACTAGACTAACCAACACTAAATGTATGGTGTAACTAAGGTGAATGAGACAGAATGGTGTAATGTGGAATGTTGCTCAGAACCAGCAAATCCGAAGAAACGATTAGTTCTGATGGGAAGTGAAGGTGATGTCTTCGCTCTAAGCTTTGGTTAGGAGATTCATAAACACATTCGACGCCATTCTGTCGGTCTACGTACCCTTAGCGGAAGTCCCCGTCTAGATCAGGAGGTGTAGAGGTCCAGCTTGACCTTTATGGAGCCGAAGCCTGTAGAAACAGCCACGGCAGCCGACCACCAGTCTTGAGATACTTCCGGGTCACAACAGTTTATCTGCATCTAACAAGACCCACACCCGGATCGTGATGGTTCAGCGTTTATTCTGAAAGGAACCGTTGCAGCAGCTGGAACAGCAACAGATTTTATCCAGCTTGTCGTTGGTTCTTTCGGCTGAAGAGGAAAGTTACGGATTGGCCACTCCGACAACTTCTCTAGAACGCTTTGAACTGGCGTTAGAGATGGCGTGGGCATAGTTTTCTACTTCGGATGTTTTGGTTTATGGTCGAATGAAAAGATGACAGATTTACCAAGCACCACCAAAACCACGCCTCCGTCAGATCTGGCAGATTCTGATTGGATCAGTAAAGTAATGTGTCGTCTCTTAACGCTACGTGAGATCAGTCCTAGCGGAAACATTTAAAGTCATATTACTTATTATATTCT
>NC_091748.1:76520669-76533169 GCF_043380555.1 Nothobranchius furzeri
TCCCCGGCCATCTCCACCAGCGCCTCCGGCAGGACCCCAAGGCGTTCCCGGACCAGATTGGAGATGTAACCTCTCCAACGTGTCCTGGGTCGACCCGGGGGCCTCCTGCCGGCAGGACATGCCCGAAACACCTCCCCAGGGAGTCGTCCAGGAGGCATCCTGACCAGATGCCCAAACCACCTCAACTGACTCCTTTCGACCCGGAGGATCAGCGGTTCTACTCCGAGTCCCTCCCGAATGTCCGAGCTCCTCACCCTATCTCTAAGGCTGAGCCCGGCCACCCTACGGAGGAAACTCATTTGGGCCGCTTGTATCCGCGATCTCGTTCTTTCGGTCATTACCCAAAGCTCATGACCATAGGTGAGGACTGGGACGTAGATCGACCTGTAAATCGAGAGCCTGGCTTTCTGGCTCAGCTCCCTCTTCACCACGACAGATCGGCTCAGTGTCCGCATCACTGCAGACGCCGAACCAATCCTCCTGTCGATCTCCCGATCCCTCCTACCCTCACTCGTGAACAAGACCCCGAGATACTTAAACTCCTGCACTTGAGGTAGGACCTTTCCCCCGACCCGGAGTTGGAAAGCCACCTTTTTCCGGTCGAGAACCATGGTCTCAGATTTGGAGGTGCTGATCCTCATCCCAGCCGCTTCACACTCGGCCGCGAACCTACCCAGCAAGAGCTGAAGGTCAGAGCTGGATGAAGCTAGGAGGACCACATCATCCGCAAAAAGCAGAGACGAGATTCTCCTGCCACCAAACTCGACACACTCCACACCACGGCTGCGTCTAGAAATTCTGTCCATAAAGGTAATGAACAGAAACAGATTATTTATTTTGCCTAATGGCGCCATCTAGTGGCTGACAAGCGTGTCACACCCACTTCCACATTTATGCCCGAATGCAGCGCTTCTTTTCCTCTAGCTGACAAAACAGAGTTAAATTTACAGACGTACTTCATACTAAGGTTGCCAACCTGCATCGACCGATCGACCTTAAACGCTTGAGCACGCTCTGTGATTGGCGTCTGCACAGAAGTGGTAGACGTCCAAATATGAGGAAATAAGATTCCGGATCCTGCCGCCTCTGCTCTGACTCGCTTATACTTCCTGAAAAAGGAGCACCAGAGCATTTTTCCCTCAGAGATTGACTTAAATGCCATTCATTTATAGAAGAGACCACTGTAGATGTGTTAGTAAAATAAGGAGACCTGGTTGAATTTCTGTTGAAATGTGATAAAATAATAATTTTTCTCTCATCCAGGTGGACAAGAGGCAGCGATTCTTCTGCAAAGTGAGTCAAGTTCATTGTTGTTTTCTTAACCCCACATTCAAGATCTCAGACAATCAGAATATTGTGAAAAGGTTCACTATTCTAGACTCAAAGTGTCACACTCTAATCAGCTGATGGATCCAAAACATGTGCAAAGGGTTCCTGAGCCTTTAGATGGTCTCTCAGTCTAAATAAATTGACTTTTGCACTAGATTCTCATTTTTTGAGTTTCGCTTTGATACCTGAAACTCTTAGAAATAAACACTTTCACTTCTCCCAACAGAATATTTGGATTTGTAGCCAGAAAGTCTCAGAGTGACACAGAAAATGTTTGCCACCTGTTTGCTGAACATGACCCCGAGCAGCCAGCGAGCGCCATCGTCAACTTCGTTTCAAAGGTTATGATCGGCTCGCACAAGAAGTGAGGGATGAGGATGGGAGTCGGGATCGGAGAGATGCTCCCACCATGATTCCGCTTCCGCAAGAAAGAACTAGAAACTGATCCTGGATCTTTTTGGTCCTTCCTGCAGAATGAACTCTGCCTGCAATGCAGGCTGCTGCCACCAGATGGAGCCACGCTCTAATGTATAGAGAAAGCAGAAAACATTTATTTCTGGAACTTTTGTTAAAAACACAAAAAAAAGGGTAATTTTTCTCAGATCTTATGCAGCAAAAGTACGTTTTTGCCACAGAAGGCCCTACCAGTGTTGCCAACTTAGCGAATCTGTCACCATTTATAACGACTTTTCAGACCCCCTTAACGACTGTTTTTCAAAAAAGCGACTAGCGACAATTCTGGTGACATTTCCGACCCTCCTCAGCTACTTCGACTACAACTTTGTTGCCGAGATGCCGACTTTACCTGCAGATTAGAGATGCATTTGAAGCGACAGGACCGTGTCCTTCCTCCAGATGATCAGAAAGAAAATGATCTGCGCATGTGCATGCAGCATGATCATGCTACCCCCGTTGACCAATCAAACCATTTGTGGGTTTTCACCCTCCAACTAATAAATTTGTTTTACAGAGAAAATAAATTTAATTGTACAAAAGAAATATCCAAGTATTTAAGACCAATTTTTTCCTTTTGTTAGTCACACACTGGCCACCCACCAACAGATATCCACCTATTTTCAGACTTTGTATCAGTTCTATAGAGAATTGAACATACATTAAACAGCCTTTTTAAAGGCTACTTTACACTGTTTACTTTTGCTTAGAAAGCAATAATTTCTTTAATTCCTATATACGTTTTTTCATCTTTTAAACATTTATTTCTCCTTCCTCTTTCTAAAGTGTCCCCAGCCTTTTTTTATTGCTTACCATTTATTAATTTCTCAGTTCACCTCACATTTTCCCCAACTCAAAATTAAAAAAATTGTTTTTACTTCTTTCATCCTGTCCCACCTCCTTGTTTTCCCTTCATCATAGTGACACAGATTTCGATAAAAAACAGACATTTAACATTTTATTAGACAAATTGGCAAAGTAAATACATTACAACAATGACACAACCAAAATCCTATTTCCAAAAGTACCGCAAAGAATGGGAGTCACTACCTGAATTTAAAGGTTGGCTGAAACCACATGCAGGTAGTGACATTAGAGCTACCTGCATGTACTGCAAAACAGACCTCTATGCAAAGTTGTCAGACATTAAAAAGCATGCAGCTACCCAGAAGCACATCGAGAAGGCTAAGCCTTACAATCAGGCAAGCCAACCCAAACTGACATTCGTTGCCAAAAAAACGGACACACTGAAGCAGGCAGAGGCCACAATTGCTTTGGCTATCAGTGATCACTGCTCAATTTTGTCATGTGACCACATTGGTTTAGCATGCAAAGCAGCTTTCCCTGATTCTACTATTGCCCAAAATTTTCGGATGCACCGTACCAAATGCACTGAGATGATAAATGGTGTTTTGGCTCCATATTTCATACAGCGGTTGGTGGCTGACATTGGCAGTAACAAATACAGCCTTTTGCTTGATGAAAGCACAGATGTCAGTGTCTCCAAATATCTGGGCATTGTGGTTCGCTATTTTAGTGAGGGAAAGGGACACGTGGTGGACACCTTCCTTGGCCTTCTTGAGCTGGAGGGAGGGGATGCGAAGAGCATCGCCAAGGCAGTTCTCTCCTTTCTCCATCAGTCTGGCCTTGAGAAGGAGAACCTGATTGGCATTGGAACAGACAATGCATCAGTAATGACAGGGATATACAATGGTGTTCACAAAATTCTTAAAGAAGAAATAAAACACCTTGTTCTCATCCGCTGTGTATGTCACTCCTTGCAACTGGCTGTCAGCTCTGCTTCCAAAACCACTCTTCCTCGCAGTGTTGAGTTCCTGGTCAGGGAAACCTACAATTGGTTCTCCATCTCCCCTAAAAGAAAAGAAGCATACAGGACAGTTTATGAAACCATAAACTGTGGCGAGAGGCCATTGGCCATAACAAGAGTCTGTGCCACACGCTGGCTTTCAATAGAACCTGCTGTATCAAGACTACTCAGTCAGTGGGAGGAGCTAAAGCTCCATTTTAGTCTGACCAAGACAAGCGAGCATTGCTACATGGCAGACGTTTTGCATTCAATGTATGCTGACCCACAGAACCTACTGTACTTGACCTACCTGAAATCAATCCTTGGTGAGGTGCAGGCTGCAGTGAAGGCCTTTGAGGGAGAGCAAACAGATCCTCTCAAGCTCCTGGACTGTTTAATTCTACTAATTAAATCTGTGTGCAGCAGAGTTCTTCATCCTGGGGCTACAATTGACATCCTGAAAGACCCAATAGAGAACCACATCTCACCCAGGCCGTATCTTGGCTTTGCATTTGAGTCCAAAACAGCAGAGCTTACCATCTCCCCTGAGGATGAGGACTGTGTGAGACGGAGGTGTATTAGTTACACCGTTGCCCTAGCCAATGAGCTTCGAGCAAGACTTCCGGACAGTCTGGAAATTCTTCAGCACATGTCATTGTTCAGCATCGGAGAGACCCTGAAACAAAACAAGAACCCAGATGACATGGCAAAGCTGATGGTCTTATTAGGATATGATCCTGAAACAACTGACCGCATAATTAATCAGTGGAGAAGTGTCCATTTTCAGAGATGGGAGGAAACAGCCAACACCACTGGGTTCTGGTTTGAGGTCAAAAAGCACAGGGATGCAGCAGGCCTTAACCCATTTGAAGAGTTGGCGTCTGCAGCAGTTGCAGTTCTTTCGCTGCCTCACTCAAATGCTGCAGTAGAAAGACTCTTCAGCCAAATGGGTGTCATTAAAAACAAATTAAGAAGCCGCATGTCCCTCCAAACTCTCACCTCCATCCTCCACATAAGATATGGCTTAAGACTAGCTGGGAACACGTGTTATGAGCACAAGTTGCCAGATAAGGTGCTAAATCTCTTTGCCACGTCTGCTGCCTACTCTTTTAAAGCAGACAGTTGTCCAGGTCCAAGCATGCAGTCATCCAGCACTGCTTCTCAGAGGGAAAGCACTGATAGTGCTTGTATAGAGGACATGGAGTTCTGCCTCAGGGCCCTCGATGATCTAGAGTAAGCAGATTTAAAAAAAAACATTAAAATTAGTTAACTTTGTAAATATTTGTCAATAGTTTATGTGATATGTTAATAAAAAAAAATAAATTGGAACTCCAATTAAAAAAAACTCTGTTAATATTGTAAATAAGTCAATAGTTCATGTGATTGGCCTTTAAATCAAGCTGTATAATAGCTAATTTATTGTAAGTAAAAAATATCAACTGGAACTACAATAAAAAATCCTTTTTGTTAATACTGTAAATATGTCAATAGTTCATGTGGTTGGCCTTTAAATAAATATGTTAAATAGTTAATCTATTGTTAATAAAACATCTGAACTGAAACTAATAGATAAAACTGTTTCATTGTTGTTAATAGTGTAAATATTGAAATAGTTACAGCTTTGCAGGGTGATGATAAGTTTTCTTACCTTTTGAGTTTGTGCTCATCTTCGCTGGGGCGAGGTAGTCGTCGTGAGTAGCTTTGTTAGCTTTGTTGTTAGCTTTAGCCATTTTCTTCTTCCTTTGTTGACTCACACACACTTTACGTTTTGCTGAAACTCCTTCGTCTGGTTGTGAAGGGTGATATAATATGACCAGTGAGTTTTTTTTCTCTCGCATGCAAATAGTTTATTAACAAGTTCATTATTTAAGATAGCCACCGGAGCTAGATAAAGGGCAACCACTCCTTCCGCCATCCTGCCGCATTTCGGCAGCTGAGCTCAGTTGGCACTGGTAGGCTGACCGCAGGGCAGCGTCGCTATCGCACATGGCTGCTGGCTTCTCACACCCATGTCGATGCTCGCACCACTTGTGGTGCGATCAAGGAACATTGGAACTCTATGATGAGTTCATAAACATTGCACATTTAAAACTTTTATAAAAAGGTGCTGTTTTGTATTCTATGGGTTTTTCATTTTAATAAAATATTAAAAAATAAATTAAATACATTTTTTATAAAATCACGTGGGTTTTATTTGATTGATTTACTCTACAAGACCGATTACGTCACGACGCAGACGTGGTGACGTCATCACGTCTTATGCAAATGAGCACGTGACGTCATCTGGTGACATCTAACGTCTTTCGGGGGGAACTTCAGCTACTTTCAGTCAAAAACAGTTGGCAACACTGGGCCCTACTAACACTTGTAAATCTCTGACTAACTGAACCATGAACACATACTAATACTTTTTCTATTTTGGTTTCAAATACAATTGATATTAGAAAACAAAACTGTTCAATAAATTAAAATTATATTTACATATTTAGAAAACAGATTCAATTGTGTTTTATATTTATCCCTCATTTGGAAAAATATTTTATTTTAAATGTACCTGTTTCGTATTTTTGTATATTAGAATAACATGAATTTATCTTGCATATTGTATTAAGAGCCACTGCTTAACATGTATTTGTTGTGTCACTAATACGGTTGTTAATGATGTCTTTTCTTTATTAAAGTTTGCCACATTGTCCCTAAGATATTTATTCTCCCACATTTACAGAACTGATTTTCTGTCGAGTACAGGACCTTTACTGTGGAAACCAATCTGAAAAATCAGAGTACACAACAGGCTGGAAATAGCAGGAATAAGAAAAAATTAAACAAATACAGAACAGAAAATTATGCAAATAGATCCGAACATTACAAGGTTAAATCTGCCTATTTGGTTTCTTGTTCTGCGCAAGGATGTTTGCAACAAACTGTTATATGCCAACTCTTAGTCATACAAATGTGTTGTCTTGTTTTTTATTTACATGTGACAAATAGATGAAGACATTTCTATATTGCATCCTCTTCCCTGTGCTTTTCATGTGCATTTTGCAGCTCATGCATCTGTACAAGCTTTGCTGCTACAGCATGTTTAGCTTTCCAGCAACAATCGAATAAAAAATAAACTGACGTTTTATGCTTGAAAGACAAAATAGCAGCTAGGATCTTTGATCCTTATCTAACATGTCTCTCCCATATCTGTGCATATTTTGGACAAACATCATCATTATTATTATTATTATTGTATCTTGACTTTGGATCCGTCCTCCCTTGGACTGTAAACACTAACACCCAGTTTTTCTGTGTAGCTAGAAGGAGCGTTAATCTCCACAGTTGTGAAGAAGTGATTCTTTCTTATCTATTCTGCACTTTAAATAATAACCAGAACCCAAACATTTATTTTTATTCATGAGAGGGGCAGAATCCCTGTCCGGTCTTCCTGAAGAAAGTGGACACATCAGCTTGAATCAGAAGTCTCTGGGGCTGCAGCTGTGTACTGTAGTGGAGGCGGGGTTTGATTGAAACGCTCGACTGAAGCCTGACCGATCTACGTCACACGGTAAATCAGCATTCATGGACTCACCCATTTTTTCCGATTTTAACATCTAGGAAAGAGCAGGCCACATCTCGGCTACTAGAAGCTAACCATTAGCATTAGCAACTCCACAACTTGGTAGATCTCCTCCAAGGCCCTTGGAGATTGGTAAAACTCATGTCTCTTATTTGCTTACTTCTCCTCAGCTTTTACAACGACTCAGCCTCACGTTCTCTGTTTCCAATCCATCAAATGATTTTAACGTCAGTGGGGTTTAGTAAAATGGATTCACAAATTTTGTCATGTATTCCTCGGAGAGTGAGAGTGAATGGAGTCTTCTCAGAGAGGAATGTGTCTTTCCTGGAGCCTCAGTAGTGTCTTTCCTCCATAAGGGTGTGTCCTTTCCCTCTTGAACGTTCTGTTCACAAATGACTGTTGGAGTCATTAACCTGACAGGCGTCTGGTTAAATTCACAGCGTTGGTCCGTCTGCTGCAGGACGGAGAGGCCCAACGTTGTCCTGCTGCATGCTTTTGTGGAGTGGTGTGAAAGTCTCTCAAAAAAATGACATGGCCCTGGAGCTCAGGACGTCTTGCAGGGATTAAAGATTAAGATTAAAGCCCCATGGTTGTCACACACACACTGGTGTGGTGAAAACTGTCCTCCGCGTTTGACTCATCCCCGTGATCTGCAGACACGGCCACGCTCGGGAACTATTTGGTGGTTTAACCCCCAGTCTAACCCCTTAAAGCTGAGTGTCAAGCAGGGAGGCACTGGTATGGCCGGACTGGGATTTGAACTCCCACCTCCTAGTCCCAGGGTGGACACTACCAGTTGGACACTGAGCTGGATGGGGATGTTGTTGTTCCATTTTGCCTTGGCCCCTAAAATGCCTTGAGACGGCCCTGAATTGTTTCAGATGTATACATATTACAGGTGCATAACTTATTGTTTTATAAAACGTGAAGTGGAGATAAATCTACCTACATTTACTTTCTTTTTTCTTTTTTTTATTTAACTATTTCCTGTCCTGTCTGTCTCTCATCTTCCTGCAGCTCCTCTAAACTCTCCAGAAAATCTGCTGCCTGGATTCTTACTTTTTCACCCCATCGGTCACTTCTGAGCAGATCAAACGGATCTCCTGACCGCAAAGCGGAGAGCGCGTCTCGATGCTGCGTCAGTGAGGTGACATCACCGCAGCACACGATGAGCGGAGCAGGGGCGGATGTAGGACTGAAGAAGATCCGGGGCTTAACACACACACACGCACGTGCGCGCGCACACACACGTGACTAGGGCTGCAGCTATCGAATATTTTTGTAATCGAGTACTCTATCGAATATTTTTTTCGATTAATCGAGTACTCTAATAAATTACCCTTTTGTATTTGTGAACCATTATATCAAATAGCATGTTATAATTATGAAAGACCTGTTAAAATGAGCAAGCAATTGCCAGTTACTCAAGTTTTATTCAAAATTAGTTTGCAAAACTTCAGCACTTCAACTTTACTTCACAGTAAACAAATGGCTGTGCAAAAAATAAGTACACAACCTGAGCCGATTTTCCCCTCGTGCGAGAATCTGCTAGCCTGCAAGCCAGAGGATAACTGTTGAAGTAGCGCTGCGAGCGGCTGCGGCCCAAACAGAACCAGAACCGCTCACGGTGCATGCGCAAACAGCTCGCCGGCTGTTCCCTATTAACACACGTCCGTTTTAATTTCAACACTTTTTTTCTCACACAATAACAAGGATTGTCGAGAAAGCATGTTTGCCGTGGTTTTGTCAAATTATACTGATCACAAAACATTTATTTACTTTCTTTCGTTTTCCTCTCATAAATACCCGTGTCCTCCTGCAGCAATCCTGAGGGACAACAAATATCAATAACAACACAATAAAAAGTCCGACGTGTTGTGTAAAAACTGCTATTTTTAAGCACATTTTAAGTCCGACGTGTTGCTACCAGACGTACGGTGTGAGCTGAAACTGAGCGCTACAAACGAAAAAGTCGCACAGAGTCCGCAGAATATATAGAAAAACAGGCTAAAAAGCATTATCTTGTAGAGGCTCCGAGTCCGCATGCAGAAGTGACATTTACAGGTGCTGCAGCACGGAGGATGTGGTGTTGTGGTAGGCTTAATCCATTTTACAGTATTTATACTGGACTACGTTTTCTGCCTAACGACGTGAAAAATGGTCCCACATCTTGACATTTTCTGTCTTTTTCGCACTCCACCGGGGTCCACGTTGTCCGCCATGGCTTAAGAGAAAGTTAAGTTACATTCGCTACTCTCGTGTGCAGTCCAGTGGGCATGTGCGTCACTTATTTCAGTCCGGGTGAAACATGACCACGGGCGACTGCAAAGCCACGAATTAATTAAATATGAATTAAACGAATCCTCGAGGCAGAGAATTTGACTCGAGGATTTTTTGTACTCGAATTATTCGAGGTACTCGAGGAATCGTTTCAGCCCTACACGTGACACTCACTAGTCAACATCATATATATATATATATATATATATATATATATATATATATATATATATATATATATATATATGTCTTGTACCACATAATTTTTAATCTGAAGCTACATATTAAACATATTCAGGGCAGAGTATTGTTCCTGTTAGTGTTTAGTGTGAGATGATAGTAAATATTCCTTTTCTTTCTCCAACCACTTTACCTGATAAGCTAACTTTAGGCAAACCAGCAGCACCAAAAATATTTTCAAATTAGACTCACAAACCTGAGTCAGCACCAGTCTCATCAAAGCTGGGGTTCTGTTGTTGTACTTTTGGTCTAAAAAACGTCCTTAGGTCCATCTTCACTCATGCGTTTCAGGCAGAGAGTGCAGAAGAAGCCGGCTGCTGAAGAAGCCGGCTGCTGAAGGTCTTCTTCTTCAGTGGTGGAGGCTCAGGCAGGCTGTATACAAACTACTGCCAGCTGCGCCCTCTCTGTTGGACTTTGGTACTGCATGTTACTTCCGCGATTTAGATCCGGGGCTTATCATGAAAGATCGGGGCTTCAGCCCAAGTAGCCGGGCCTAACGCCGCCCCTGGAGCGGAGTGCGTCAGGAACGATTAAAAGAACGAATATCAGAGGATTTAAACAGATCTGGACGATCATGTGCTAATAATGTTTTGTTGCGCCACCTTGAGAATGTAACGCACCAACGATCAGCGCTCTGCGTCCTCTCCGCTCAACAGAACCCCGCTACGCTGAGAGTCCATAAATATTGTAATATAGGCAGAAACTGGATCTTCCTCTGAAAGATTTCTAGCCCCATAACTCGATCCCTGCTCCTGGATGGAAAACCGGACATTTTGATGAATGTAGGAAACGCCCTGGACGCCCCGGACAGAGTGGAAAGTGGACATGTCCGGGGAAAGAGGATGTAAGGTCAGCCTACAATAGCACCAACCATAGATATGCACCAAAAAGCAATTTTTGATCTTCTTTTTCTGCAGCGGTTTTAGCGCTTTTCGGTGCACTGCTACTGATACAGCACCCCTAGTGGCGCAATACTGCAACTGCAGTTAAAATGACATCCATATAGCTGGGAGCAGAGTGAAATCAGGCTGGGGCGGCACAAAATTAGCTGGAGGCGGCCGCCACGCACATTTGAATGTAGGAAAAACCCTGTAATGATTCTACATGACAAGATATGAATAATGAGATGTGATGGAGTGGAGATGCGGTGATGGAGTGTGGTGTGTAGGTGGTGTGATGTAAGCTAGATGTTTATCAGAATCTTTGTATCTGAAAGAAATTGTGAAATCTGGGTGTAAAAGAATTTGTTGTCTGCTACAAGCTAGAGATTTTATTATTAATAAAACAGCATCAGACGCAATCTGTTGTGTCTACAAACCCTGGCGGAGACCCCCAGCAGATCCGGACTGTCAGAAGTCGGGTGGGCCTCACGGCACTGGGAGCCCGTAGATGAGCTCCGATACGACCTGTCCAGTCTTGAGATGTCTCCAGGTAGCAACAGTAGCTGGAATGCTCGTCTGCGTCCAAAGTGGATGTGGCTCTTGGGGAGTCGTCTGGCTGTGTCAGCTTGCAGCGTGCAAACAGGTTGACTGTATGTCAAGAGATGTCTCAAGTATGCTTGTTCCGAATCAGCCGGTTCGGAACTCCGCTAGAAACCGATTTAGTCGGAATAAGTAATTCTTGTTTTATTAAACTTCTTTGTTATGATTTCTGGCCAAGTTTGGCCAATCAGAAATTGACACGTTTCTGAGTATTTACCAACATCTTTCAGGAAGCCACGTCCTCCTCAGATACAAAGATGTTTTTAACACTGAATGAGAATGTCTTAAAACACTTATGTGAGGTGAACCTTAACCTTTATTTGTATCTTATGAAGATGTGTATGAGTGTAGATAATGATTAACTTGTTAAATCAAACACACACTGATTTGTGACATAAATGGATCATTGTAGGAGCAATATTCATTTCAAATTCGTTGATTTAAGCACAGATTATTCAAACATTTCGTTTAAACATCTTGTTCATTCATCCATATGATTAATTAACTTATAAGCTGTAAATCCTTGTAGGACTTGTGTGGATTCACTTTTATTCAGAGTGAGGAATCCAGCTGTCTGGTGCAGAGAGAAGGGCTTTTGCGGGAGACCTTGACAGTTTATTTTGTCTGCGTTGAAGAACAATAAGTGAGCAAAATGTTGATCTGTGTGTCTGGATCCTCCAGCTGGTGTAACCTTGACTTTGCAGCTCTGGCGTGCATGAAAGGTTACGCTGTGTCAATTAGATGGTAAAAAATTGACCCTTTTGATTCATAACAACACCCATCAAACTCTGAGCCAAAGTAGTTACAAGATAACTGAGCTAACCAAAACTGATGGAGGTTTGCAGACAGATAAATTAAGTGGCTGATAAAGAAACCCTACCAATGGCTAGAAAGAGCTGGTCTGAAGAACAGCACAGAGGCACTCATCATGGCTGCACAGGAACAGGCCCTGAACACCAGAGCAATAGAGCCCAAGATCTACCACACCAGACAAGACCCAAGGTGTAGGCTATGCAAAGAGGCGCCTGAGACAATCCACCACATAACTGCAGGGTGTCAGATGCTGGCAGGGCCACAACCAAGTGGCTGGCATCGTGTACAGGAACATCTGTGCAGAGTATGGACTGGAAGCCCCAAGGTCAAAGTGGGTAACACCCATTAAGGTGGTTAAGAACGAGAGAGCCAAGCTCCTGTGGGACTTCCAGATCCAGAGTGACAAAATGGTGATGGAGAACCAACCGGACATTGCGGTGGTGGACAAACAACAGAGGACAACCGTTGTGGTTGATGTGGCGATACCAAGTGATGCAACATCAGGAAAAAGGAACACAAGAAACTAGAGAAG
>NC_091748.1:76535669-76538169 GCF_043380555.1 Nothobranchius furzeri
GTTGCCTTTTCAGTGCTGCAGAGATTCTCCGATAGAGCCTCTGCTTCCCCTCACAGAGACCTCTGTCTGTCCTTAAGCTGCTGAGTCACCTGCCGCCGTTTTCTCCCTGAGCTAACCCTCCTTTTGCACTTCCTGCTGAACTTCCTGTCAGGCGGCACACCGGCACCTGGTGGCGAGGTGCTTTTCACAGCCGCTGCCGCCGCTGGACAACATCGCATTCCTCGCATTGCTCGCTCCAAAAGTTGTTTGGAAATCCAAAGGCTGGCTTCCGTTCGGGAATGCCTCCCTCACAGAGTCCCTCTCAGCCTCTGATCCCGGCCTCCTCTCACTTTATTTGAGTTAGCTATTTAAAGCCCGTGCTAAGTGCGCTGCTGGCTGCACATGGAGGTGGGGGGTGGGCAAACACACACTCTGTCTCACACGCTAAACCCTCAGCGGCCCACAAATAATCTTGCTCCTATTTTTAAATGGGATGGCTGAGGGGACAGCGCCTGCAGGGATGACTTCAAATAACGCACCAATTTTATCTCGATTCGTCTCGCTACGCCACAAATGAAAAGCTTATCAGTCTAAAGTTAAATCGACATCTGTAAAATACTTTTGCACCCATTAGGATCATTACGGTGAAGATAAAACTAAGTCAGAGGAACTGTTGGTCCAACATCCAACTATCATTTGGAAAAAACACCTAACGATGACATTCTTCTAAACTAAACATACCAATGTTTCCTACTTCCTTTCTTTTATTGCTCACTAAGACCCTAATGGTAATAAATGATAGTGATGTAACCATAGAATCCAAAATAAAGAAGAAATACTGAGTTTAATAAAGGATCACCTCCCACTGTCAATATTTTGTTGAACCACCTTTTGGCTTTAAGAACAGCCTTGAGTCTTCGGGTGTTTCTCAATGCCAAGGAACCTTGCCTTGATGTCTTGGCCCCGCCCCGGTTGCCTAGGAGATACGTCATCGGGAGCCGCCAAGACGTGTCCCAGTGTTCATGTTCTACCGAGGCGTGTCTTCTCCGTTTGTTAGCCGCTTAGCTAGCTGAGCAAGGACACACGGGAGGTGTCTTGTAGCCTAGCCTTGGTCAAAAATTACCCAGAATACACCGCGGTATTTTCAAAAGGACGACGGATCAAAAGCCGGCAGCTACTTCGGGGACAATTTTCAAGTTTAAAAGTAAGTCAGTTAATTTAAAATGTTATTTATAGATCCAAAGAAGTTATCTATGGTTGGTTAGTTGCTTAGTAGTTGCAGCTTCGGTGGCTAGCGGGTAGTAACTCACTTATATTTTTAATTTAATAAACATAAACACAATTTAAAAAGTAAAAGTCTCGTTATATATTTATATTGAAACTAATACATATAAAATATAACGTTATCTCACGTGTCACGTGACGTTACGTGTCCGCCGTGGAAGCCGCGGTCACGTGATGCAAGTCTGTTCCATGTAACCGTTTTCTTTGACCAAGGAAGGACCGTGTCCTCGTAAGACACCGCCTCGCGAGGCCCGGCGCCTTGACATTGAGAAACACCCTTCAAGTCTCTTTACAAAACAATGCCACCAGTTTGCCGAAATGCCGTGGCGGCATCAGGGAGCTTTGTGTCGTGTATAAGTGGTCAGACCACGGCGGTAATGTGGCGCGTGTCCTTTTTACAAAATATTACGCCGTGGCGGTAAAAAGAGGGTATGGGGCGGTATTTGCGCTGCAGCAGACTTCCATTTAACCTGGACACAACTTCCTTTTGTTTCGATTGAAACTGCACTCATAGGGAGCTTAAGTCACGGCACCTACTTCCGGACCACGGGTCCCCGGAAGAATGCAAAAATGAACGCAAGTCAACGGGGCTAAAAACGCTATTTTCTAATTCCGCTTGTTTTGTGCCATGGATTTCACGTATGATGTCCGTAAATTTTAAAGACACATTTTGATACCAAGAACGCGCTTATTTTCAAACAGGGGGAAACGTTATTTTAGGTTTTGTGTGAAAGTAAGTCCAGGACTACAAACGCGCTTCACGAAAATGATGTCATCGATCCAGACACGGAGAAAACTGAGGGAAAAGGGCTGTAAGTTCAGCAAACTTCCCACAGGAGGAAAGAGCCACCATGAATCTGGTCATGTGGTGAGTAGCAGCTACGCTAGGGGAGAGGAGATTATGTGGTGACGTCACATATGCGACGTGCTGATTTCTGGTGTAGTCATGCTAATTACGAACTTTTACAAGCTGATAAATCTCAAAGTACGTGACTGGCGTGATCGAAACATCCATCATCAGTTTTCATTTAAATTGCAGTACAACATGTTTGATCCAGGGCGTACGGCAAAGCGGATTAGAAAATAGTTTTTTTTTTTTAGCCCCGTTGACTTGCATTCATTTTTTCGTTCTTTCGGGGACCCGTGGTCCGGAAGTGACTCAGGATCCCTATTATGTTTTTTTTTGACTCGCTGCTGCTTAAGGTGTCTGTCCCCCACAGTCCTAGTGCAGTCTCTG